>NW_004797759.1:425662-442549 GCF_000002075.1 Aplysia californica | reverse complement strand
GAGAGAGAGAGAGAGAGAGAGAGAGAGAGTGACAAAGACAGATACAGAGACAGTGACAGAGATAGAAAGAGACAGAGAGAGAGAAAAAGATTACTGATGTTGATAAAAACCCACCTGAGCTTTGAGTGTGATCAGTATATGGTTTGTAAATCCCTGAATCTCTGATGGATGAGACTGATACTATGGTCCAGTTGAATTGGTTCTGAGTTGATTGGGTCCACACACAACTGCTCTCAAAGTTACAATTCAGGACAGAAGGCACTGTCAACAGAAGGTGAAAACAAGTTCAAAAGCCTAGTATGAACCTATAGCCGGTTTGTGAATATTACAGTGAGGCCCCCCCCTCTATCTCCTCCTCCTCTTCATTACTGTTGTTTTGCACCTCTTCCTCCTCCTCTTCCTCCTCCTCCTCCTCCTCCTCTCCTTCACTATCATTGTTTACCCCTCATTCTCTTCTTCCTCTTCCTCCACCTCCTCATAAATGTTGCTTTTTCCCTCCTCCTCTTCTTCCTCCTCCTCCTCCTTACTGTTGTTTATGCCCCTCCTTCCTTATCAAATCCCAGAGAAAGAATATAATATAGTCCCTCACTTTTCAAATCCTCACCTTTTCATTTTCAAAGATGCTCTTAATTACTTACAATGACCAGCTGCTTCAGATTTTAGGATGGAATTTATTTAGAATTTTGCTCTATCAACTGAGCAGGGCAGGTATTCTCTCCTACAAATTTTCACTGGCAAAAAAGAGTTTGACATGCAACAAGAACTTTGCATTTATTTTTCTTTCTTTATCTCAAAGCCAGGATGTTTTGAGTTCACATACTTCAAGATCACGGTGTGAAAATAATTAGGAAAAAACCCCAACTCAGTCATCCGTCAACTATCCTTACGCGGACAAGGTATCACGCCAGGACCTTAGTTAAGAGACGCAAGTATATGTACGTGATTTCTCGACCCAAATTTATTATCCTCATCTGCTTCTGGAAACAAAAATATTGACACAGCTACCAAATCATAATTCAAACTGCATTATGTACAAAGAGGGAATATTGGTTAAAACAAAAACTTGGCATGTTCACATCAACTGAATAAAATTGAAAAGATTTTTTATTCTTTTTTTTTGGGGGGGGGGGGGATGTCCTAGTTCTTACCTGGAGCATTGGTAGTCGACACAGAAGGAAAGGGTGTCACAGTAACAGAGCCTTGTCCCGCTGATGATGGGATGGCTGAAAGGGGGAGAAAAAAAATATCAGATTAGATGTGTTGAAATCAGGACACTTTCTTTCCGAAAACATATTGACAATGTTGCTGTCAGGGCTCAGAAGGGCATTAATGTATTGAAGACTTTGGCTTCAGCGGGAATTCAACAGAGAGTTCTTTTTCTCCTTACGCAGCTGGTGGTTCTGTCAGTCATAGACTATGGTCTGGGCATCCTCTCCCTGTCTAAGACTTAGACAGACAGGTTGGAGAGAGTACAGAATGCAGCTATGAGGGTCGTTCTAGGTTGCACAAAGGACACCCATGTTGTCTGTATGAGATACATCCTGGACCTGGCCAGCAGCAGAGTGAGGCATAAAGTGGCACAGGCAAAGCTGTACTTGAATGTTTTGGGAGACCTGGGGCACCCTTTGCATGACAACTTAAGCAGCATCAAAGGAAATAGGATCAAACGGGGCAGCTCATGGACGGCAGAAGCTGAAGACTCCTTGAGGAAAGTTTGTGGCACTGATGAAATAAGCAGCGGAAAGGAATGGTTTGAACTGAGCACCAATTGCAGAAGCCTGGTCAACGTCATCACTATGGGTTGAGAAAGATGGGAATATGCTGCTGTCATTAATGACAATGACATACAACAGTTATTTAAGGAGCAGTCTAAGTCAGAGAACCCAGTGATCTGCATGGATGGATCGATCAAGAAGGGTGAGAGGAGTGGCTGGGGTTTTGTGGTGTATAGTAGGGAAAAACAGGTTTAAAGCATGTCACAAGGCCATAGAAAGAACAACTTCAAGTATGAAAATGGAGATTGAGGCCTTAACAAAAGTGCTTGGCTGGCTTCAAGTTGCAAGACCAAGAACTACCGATATCATTATTGTCATAGCCTCCCACAGCACCATGCGAAGGGTTGAGAAAGGGCTACTTTGGAGTGAATGGATGGACCTGAAACAACACACATTTTAAAGTCACTAAATTTTGGAGGTCAATTTATCACTAATTTTACCTCTGAAACCCAGGGACCCCACCTCCATCAATCACAAATATCTTGATCTTGACTTCTATTCAAGATAGATAGATATTTTTTTCCCTGAAAGCAAGACAAATGAAAATGGTTTGAGTTGATAGGCCCTACCAATAACTCCCCATGCCCAAAATTTGACAAGCTCCTGATTCCTCCACTTCGTGACACATTTGAGTGGGGGCTGTACAGGATCGTAAAAGCACTTGCAGGTATACATAAAACTTATATTACATATTACTTTCATTGAATTTTAATGGGAGTAATATGTAATTTAATTTTTATGTATACCTGCATGTGTTTTCACAGTCCAGTGCAGCCAACAAAAAATTTCCCTTTGGGACAATAAAGTATTATCTTATCTTATGGCTTCTTTTTTTTCTACAGATCTACAATGTACTGACAAATGTCATTATAGAAAATCATTACTTACCGCTACAGTAGCTTGAAGAGATGATAACATCATCAATGGCAACCACTCCGCTAGTACTTGTTCCAATGACATATTCAAATATCACCTAAAGGCAAAAGAAAACATGCAATTAATCAGCAAAATTCAATAGCATTCATTTCACCGGAAAATGTGAATATAATACCATACAACTTCAGCAGTCATATATCATTGATAATTTTCATTTCCACCTTTAAATGTTTGTATGCCCAACAAAACTAAGACGGTCACTCAAAACTAAGGTTTCAACACCTATTCTTTGGAGTAAGCCTAAAGTGAGTTTTTATTTTTAAAATGGTGGATTTACAGCATACCCTTAAAATATTTAAAAGTTGATAAATTTTCCTCAACATCACCTTTTAACGAACGCTTAAGAAAAACAATTAAAGAGACGCAGTGAGTAATTTTCAAGACTGTTATGGAGAACGTGGAGACATTTAGACAGCTGGGAGATGAAATCTACACTGAAATATTGGGGCCAGGGTGGTGTCTCTGTCTCAAAAGGAGCAATTTATCGGCAAGGTTACTGTTAGTCATTTATTTTAGTGATCCTGCGTATGTATCCAAAGATGGGTTTTTAATACAGGGCCCAAAGAAAAAAAAAATTATATAGACATAAGGATCAAGATTTTTGGGATAAAATATTATTGTTTGGTCACTGGCCTGCAGAAGTGCCATGCAAAGTTTCGTTGGCATAGGTGAATTAATAATGAGCTTCAATTTGTTTAACACAAACAGACGAAAGTGAACAAGCTATACCATTCACAAAACTGTTTTGAAAGGACAACACGAAAGAATTCGATCACTACCTGCATTGTACTGTTGCTCGTTGATATCCCAACTCTGCTCCAGGCCCATCTACTGGCTAAAGTGCTTAAAGACCACTCCAGGGTTGTGCGGTTTCCAGATGGGTCAAAACCATACACGTTGAGGGTTCCAATGCTTCCAGCATAGTTGTACACATAGAAAGAGACACAGGCATAATTTCCTATAGCAATTTGTGGCGTGAACAGCTGGGCTCTGCTGTTCGGGCTCTGGCCAGAAGCTAAAACTGCTGCAAAATGACCTGAAAAAAAAGAGCAAGGAAAGGGCTGGCCATTAAAAGAGTTTTTATCATTAGCATCTCTTGCACATAAATCAGGTGTTCGTCAAAATAATGAAATCAAAGAAACTGACATTTTTCAGCCCCTCGGGCAATTTTTAACCACATCGTTTCCTTTTTAATGGCTCAACATCATTTATGTCTTGAAGACTCATTTTAGTTTGGATTTTACTGAAAAACATTGGTCAAAGGCACAAAAAAATGGAAACTAGCACATTCCAAGGGCACTAAAGGTTTGGAAGTCACCAAATCTCGAGGCAATTTTCTTGCTTATTTTATCTCTGACATCAGGTGACCCCCACCTTCTTCAGTTCGCAAATATCACGACTTCTGTTCAGAATACATTGGTATTTTTTTATTTATTTTTTTTTAAAGACAAATGAACAAGCTTTATGATGATACCAATAACTGTATACACGCAAAATTTGATACATCCCTGATTCCCTAGGGTCGTGTCACAATCAGGTTAACACAGAGAGACTAGCTAACACAAAAGGCCATGAGCTGGATCGGATTATGGAAGCATTAACTATTGACAAAAAGTTGTAAAAAAGTTCTTAAATTAGCACAAACCTAACAATTGGTCACAAGCCTACTGATAGCTGAGCTTTTTTAAGTAGATACTGGTCAGGAAAATCAATTATTACCATCAGAACTTCTGCGAGTGTGATCGCTAAATTGAAGAGTAGCATCAAGAACATCACGAGAGCCACTACTGCCAATCACCCAATCAAAGTCATCACCAGTTGCTGTATTCATGTACAAATCCAAGCCATTTTCAAAGTCATTGTTCCCTGAGAGAAAGAACAGAATCTTCATTGGAAAATTTTAGTTTGCAATGCAACATTCAAAATCACAATTAAATCAATTTAGTGTTACAAAATTGTATCTTGAACAATATAAAGGAATAATATCTTTTTAAAACAATTCATCCAACTTGGACAAAAAAAGTATCATAGCTCATATTATCATTACCCTTTAGAATCTCATTAAAGGCGCTTACCAGAGGTAAAATTCCCAGTCTTCATGCTTTCTTTTTTACCAAGGAAAATTAGACCTTTAAAAGTCAAAGCTCTTAGCTCAATGTGGGAGATGGGTGGGAAAATACTTGCAAGTAGTCCAATTCTTACCAAACATAAAACTGATATTGTATGATTATGGCAAATACTGAAGCGAGTGATTAAAGCCTAAAACCTCTAATCAATTTGTTTGAAAAAGTGTAATGCTAGGAAGTAAAAAATTTGACTTGCCATTTATTTCACAAGCTGTGTTGCGGAAAGAAACATCATCAACTTCTATGTCACCAGCATAGCCAGTTCCAACAGTTCCCTTGAAAACAACCTGTCAATCAAACAAATACATAGGTAAAAGTTACACTGTTAAAATTGTCTAAGATGGCCAAGCGCTCACATAACCTTATGCAGTTGTGAGCGCCGTAAAACCCCATACTAAACTAACTAAGATGGCCAACACTGTCGAGGAAAAAAGTGGTCACTTTAGGCAGGACAGATCAAAATGAAGAAAACAAGCCATTCTGAGGTCCCAACCAGCAGAAATCACGGGTTTAGGACTGCAGTGAGGTCTTTAGTACAGGTTTTACAGCGCTCGCAACTGCATAAGGTCATATGAGTCAGTGAGGTCACTTAAAATGTTACCTACTGTGCAACATGGGTAAACACTTTGAAGGTCCATAAACCTCCCCTGGTCAGGAACTCATTCAATAATAGAACGGACAAACAGTAACAGGTGAATGGGTTATAACGACTCATCCAAAGTGTCAACCAATATGTGTCACGACGTGGTGGAATCAGGTGCTCGTTAATCTTTGGGCATATGAGGCTATTGGTATCATCTTAAAGCCTGTTCATTTGACTTCCTTTTGGGGAAAAAACATCCATCTATATTGAATAGAAGTAGAAATATTTGCGATTGAAAGAGATCAGGGTCACAAGATTTCAGAGGTAAAATTTGCTAGAAAATGGCCACCAAAGTTTGGTAACTTCCATAGCCTGAGAGTCCTCGGAAACTGAAAATTTACATTTTCGAGCCTATAATCAATGTTTTTCAGTAAAATCCACACAAAAATGTGTTTTTAAATGGACATAACAGGTACTCAGTCAAAAAAACAAAATTATAAAAAAAATTGTCCAATGGCAAAAAAAGGCAGATTTCTTTGATTTCAATATTTTGACGAACGCCCGATTTCACAGCGATGTCTCACATATATAGCTTATGGCAACACGTTGGGTGATGACAGATTTGCATGGCCTTCTTGGACAGGTTTTCTGAGCTGTTGGATTCATAAGATATAGTGAGTGTGGCCATGTTGGACAGGTTATCATTTCAGGCAGTACCACGATATAGAAAACAAAGGCAAAGGGAATATAGAAAATGGCCATTTATACAGTTCGTTGTCTTAAACGGGTGACTGTCCTGGCAGGTTCAACAGTATATCCATTACAAAATCGTGAACACTAGTTCAAATAAATTCATATATAAAAAGAGTTATATGACAACCAATGTTGTCCTAATTCAACTCAGGAAGCAAGAAAACGTTAGAAATAATTTGCATGGATAGTTGCACTTGTTATTGACACTGGCAGACCCCTGAACACCAAATTTCACCACCATGCCTCACAAAAAATATATATGTCTTCATAAACTTTTATAAAAATTAGTGGAATGCAGTTTGCCCCACAAGGAAACCAAGTGATCCATTTTTTTCAGACCAAACTTCTATAACTTCTCTAACACCTAGCCTTCTCGGATAAGGGTGAAAAATCTTGGAGGTCATGAGTGCAAGTTGTGAATGTTAAAGATCCCTTGGTGGTTCTAAAATTGATAAGAGTAGGCTTTGGCCGCCACCGGAAAAAAATTCCAAGTTCCTACCAAACTGAAAATGTTAAATGTGTCCCGAGCACTCATATGACCTTATGCAGTTGCGAGCGCTAAAAAACACTTACCAAAACAAAAAACAATTACTTCTTCAAACTTACATGATATGCTTCGCCGGGGTAGTCAAGTGTTACTTCCCCTCTGAGCCATTCCGAGCTCTGATGCCCAGCTCTAAACCACAAGGGCTGGAAGGGAGGTGAAATGCTGCTCATATCGGAGTCCTTCATGATTCCAACCACCAGGCTGCCCATATCCTTGCCACTCATGTGGTACCAGAAGCCGAAGCACTGGGAACTTGTAGTGGTCAGCTTAGGGCTCACAAAATAAGTATACTGGTCTTTGAGGTGAGGTGAGCTTGCCTCCATGTGGTAATACTTCCCTGAAAGGAACAAGGGAAAAGGGGTGGGGGGGAGTAACAAAAGAGTAACAGCGAGCACTCACGTGAGAAGTGATGTATGCTGTTTTTGTTGCTATTATCAATCTGAGAAGTGATGGATGTTGTTTTTGTTGCTACTAACAATCTGAGAAGTGATTGATGTTGTGATTGATGTTGTTCTTGTTGCTATTACCAATCTGAGAAGTGATTCATGTTGTTCTTGTTGCTATTACCAATCTCATAACTTGTGCGTTTTTGTTATTTCTGTCAATATCATAAAGTGAAATAATTGTAAATTGTTGTTGTAAAAGTTTTATGCCCCTATCGATACAATTTTGGACCATCTAGGAGGTGATCTAGTTTTGAACTTGCATGTTATGGTCAACCAAGGCTTAGAGGGATTCATCATCCTAGCAAATACTCAATTAAAAGAAAAAAATTCCTCACCCAAGAACAGCAAGTTGCACACATTAAAGATCTACTGGTGGTCCTAAAAATCCATAGGAGTAGCTTCGGCTGCCACCCAAACAAAATTAAAAATGTATTTCCTACCAAAACTGAAAATACTCTACCAAGCATAAAAAACATATAGAGTATCTTCAAAATCGGAATGTGGCTGCCAGAAGGCAAGGGGCCCTATTAAGTAGGAAAAAAAGCCACAAGTGTAAAAATCAGTTGCTTTGCAGGTTGAAGAACCAGCAGACAACTACCCCTGAGATCTAGCAGGAAAACGCAAAGAAGAGAAATGAGTTCATTGTTTTCCATTTGTTTTTATTTTTGTCACACAAAATTACTTTGCTGGGTTTTTTATTTTTGGGGTTGTTTTTTTACTGTGGTCATTCATATTTTTTGTTTGTGTAATGTGTGTGTGTGTGTGTGTGTGTGTGTGTGTGTGTGTGTGTGTGTGTGTGTGTGTGTGTATTTGTGTGAGTGTGAAAGAGTGAGTATGTTTGTGTGCGTTTGTATTATGTGTATATATGTGTGTACATGTGAGTCTGTGTATGTGTATGTGTGTGCGAGTGCGAGTGTGTGTGAGTGTGTATGAGCATGTGTGTGTGTGTGTGTGTGTTTATATGTGTGTGTCTGTGAGTGTGTATGCATGCGTGAACCACTGCATGAGGGTGCGTGAAGAAGAGTGGGCAAAGGCACATCATATCATTGTTGTTCAATTGCTATATTCACACTAGTGCAAAAAAAAGAATTTTACCATATCTAGTTCCCAAGGTGTGGTCATTGCTGGGGCCAGTCCCATAACTGCTGGTGGTGCCACTGTGTTCGATCCAGTCAAAGTCATCAGCAGTGCTCTGTGTCCAGCCACAGGGACCCAGGTCAAAGCTACAGTCCGGACCACCTGCAGGCGGAGCAGAAAATATATTTGTTACATTCAACTTTTTACTAATGTTTCGTGTCTGCAAGATATAAATACATGAACGAATGAATGAATGAATGAATGAATGAATGAGTAAATGAATGAATGAATGAATGAATGAATGAATGAATGAATGAATGAATGAATGAATGAATGAATAAAAGAAGGAAGGAAGGAAGGAAGGAAGGAAGGAAGGAAGGAAGGAAGGAAGGAAGGAAGGAAGGAAGGAAGGAAGGAAGGAAGGAAGGAAGGAAGGAAGGAAGGAAGAAACAAGCAAACAAACAAACAAACAAACATACAAATTGGAAATCTTTTTTCAAGGGTGTACTTAAATTCACAAATACATCAATTCATAATTGCAGGAACCATACACAACATTACAAACATAAGCACTCCACACACCACTACTAGTTATCACGGTGCAGTCAGATAAGCAAAAAATGAAATTCTTCATCTACCTCACAGGAAACCTGGCTCAGAAAGAGACTGACAGTTTTACAGCACTCACAACACAATGAGGTCATATAAGTGTTGAAGATTAGAAGTGTTACAAGACAGCTAGTAACGAACACAAAAAAGGAGGAGAGATCAGGACAATAGATGTTTGATAGAAAAGAAGGAGCAAACCACAAAAGAGCACCCACTAACCATCAGCAAACAGACAGAACCAATTTCTTCAGAAGAGGGGGGTGGGTTTTTTTATGAGAGCATAGAGTTCTTTGTTATCCAGGTCCCTAAATGTGAATATGATATGGAGTGAAGTCAGAGAAAAATAGGCAGACAAAAATTTACACACAAATACACACACGTACTTTCACACTTTCATATAATCTGCTTACACACACACCCGCACACACCCGCACACACACACACGCACACACACCCGCACACACACACACACATACACACACCCGCACACACACACACACACACACACACACACACACACTGTCTTTGCTTATTCTTTTTTTCCATTCTTTCTTTTTTCCTTCCTGTCTGCCTTTCTTTCTCCCTTCACTTCTACTGAATCTAGGAGGTCATACTTACTGGGTCGAGGGCATGATCCAGTGGTAACAGAAATATCATCGATGGCTATGTCACCCAGGTAACTGGGGCCCCGAACTCCTTCAATGATGATATTTCTTTGCAATGACGAACTTGAGGCAGTCACCGTCAACTTATGCCACATATTTCCCTGGTTGCCACTGACTGTGGCATACTTGTTTGAAGATGAAGGTGAGCTCCCCTGAAATTCAATCAGAGAACAAAATCAAATTTTATCCCCTCGTTATTTTTATTAGAAATAAAGTACCTGAAATTCAACTGCAGAACAAAATCCAAGACATCGTGGTGAAAAGAGGTGCTCATAAAAATTATAATGAAGCTGAAGAAAATGGCATTTTTCCACTGGTTTAGCAAATTTCTATTTAGTTTTTGTTCTTTGGCTTAACATCTTTTACGTTTATTTAAAAACACATTTCTGCATGGATTTCACTGAAAAACGCTGATCAAAGGCACAAAAAGTGAAAATTTGTATTTTTCAAGGACTTTACAGCTTTGGAAGTCTCCAAACTTTGGAAGCCATTTTCTCACTAATCTTATCTCTGATGCCTGACAACCTCACTTCCTTAAATCAGAAATATCTCGACGTCTATTCAGTATAGATGGTGTTTTTTTCAGCAGAAACAAGACAAATGAACAAGCTTTTAGATCTTACAAAAAACTCCATATATCCAAAAATTGACCAGCATCTGATTCAAACTGACAAGAGTCATTACAAGACATCAGAACTCATGGAAGTCCTTGTTTTCTATTAAGCATCTGACATCCTTTTCTCTCCTCCCTCTTTCTTGTGTTTGTTATTCTCTTGCAACTCCTCTAATCTTTGGAATTAATAATAAATTACCTTATTGTGTTTGAAGGTGTGTAAAACTCTTGCTAAAAAAAAAAAGAAATAAAAACTCACCGAAGAGGGTATGTACAGATTGAGTGAACCCACATGGGGACCAAACATCATGTAGTAGAACTGGACACAGTATGTCGTAGAAGCAGCCAGAGCAGGAGACTGCAGCAATGCCTTAACAGGCGCTGCTGAGGGGTTTGATGTGTAGCGAGATGCAATGTACAGGTACCATCCAAAGTCTGAGGAAAATCAAATAGAGAAGGGTCACGTCCAGCTTGAAGATTTTTTTTAAATAAGTGTTTTACGGTGTTTGCAACTGTTTAAGGTCTTATGAGTGAAGGGACACATTACACATTTTCAGTTTGTAGGAAATTTTGAATTTCGCCTGGGTGGCAGACACTTATCAATTTTAGACCACCAAGGGATCTTTAACGTGCGCAACTTGCACACGGAACCTCCCAGATTTTTTTACCTTATCTGAGAAGGCTAGATGTAGATCTTTGAGTACTAGATGATCAGGGGTGTGGCTGAAAGACAGCAGTAAGAAGGAGCCAAGGAGTAGCAGTAGAAAAGCTGCAGAAAGAGTCAGGAGCCCAGAGGGGGGGAGGGCAAAGGAGGTGAAGGGGGGGGACAGAAAGAGGAGATGAAAGCAGACGACAGAACATTGCAAGAGAGCAGGATGGGAAGAGAAACGAGACAATTTTAGAGAAGAAAATTCTTCGTCGCTACCCGGATTTGAAGCCAGGCAAACATCATAACCTCTAGGCCACGAGAGCCCCCAGCTACAAAAAAAGACAACGAGAACATTTTTTTGGGTCACGCCCTCTCCAATAAAACTGATAAAATTAATAATGAAGATGCTGTTGATAATGATGTTGATGATGACAATGATAATAATCAATAATTATCAATTATTTAAGTAAGTTAATAGTAATAATAATAATAATAATTGCAATTATAACAATAATAATAATAATAATAACAATTACAATAACAATTACAGTAACAATAGCAGCAATAATAATAACAACAACAACAATAATAATAATAACAATAATAATAACAACATTAATAATAATTACATCAATAATTATATAGCACCAATAATTATAAGGAGGAGGAGGAGGAGGAGGAGGAGGAGGAGGAGGAGGAGGAGGAGGAGGAGGAGGAGGAGGAGGAGGAGGAGAAGGAGAAGGAGAAGGAGAAGGAGAAGGAGAAGGAGAAGAAGAAGAAGAAGAAGAAGAAGAAGAAGAAGAAGAAGAAGAAGAAGAAGAAGAAGAAGAAGAAGAAGAACAACAACAACAACAACAACAACAACAACAACAACAACAACAACAACAACAACGACAACAACAATAACAACAACAACAACAACAACGACAACAACAACGACAACAACAACAACAAAAACAACAACAACAATAATAACAGACTCATAAAAAGATGAAAGCATGTGAAATAGAAAAATTCCACAGACGCTATACTTACTATTTCCACGAGAATGGTCCTTGGTGGGTCCTGTCAGATTTGTACCCTGCGGGCCCTGTGCCCTGGTCCAGTCAAAATCATCAGAGTGCAGCTGAGTCCAGTTGCAAAGTCCAGATTCAAAATTGCAGTCCCACTGTGACTTGGAGGCTGGAAAAAAAAGAAAAAGAATGAATATTAATAATAATAATAATAATAATAATAATAATAATAATAATAATAATAATAATAATAATAATAATAATAATAATAATTACAGGCCTAATAATAATAATTATAATAATAATTATAATAATAATAATAATTTAATAAAAAATAATAATAATGATTAATTACATGTTATTAATCCCTGTGGGGAAATTTGGGATACAATGGCATACATGCATACATGCATTTGAAAAAAAATATTACACAAATACAGAACAAGTTCACAAATATGCCATTGCTGAACGCCACGGTGCAGCGCCCCCTTTTTTTTTAGCTAGGGTTGTCATGTCTTGCTCAAGGACATATCCCAGTGGCCACCCATATAAACCCTGTGTCACCGACACTTGCTTGACATTACTTTTGAGTCTGAACTCATTACTTACTGTTTGCAGCCTGCTCTAGGCTAAATGAGCCCTAGAAACATAGATTTAGCAATGTGCTCATGGTTACCATTCAGTGATGTTAAGAAATTACCTAGAAAAAACATCAGAAACTTACCAGGTGGTGTGCTTCCTGCAGGGGTGGCAGGAGTGGTAGGTGTAGACCGGGAGCCTGGCACAGCATTGGAGGGCATCCCTGTTCATGATGAAGGGGGTGGAGGGGTGGGGGGAGAAGGAAACTTTTGTTTTATCATTCTCATTTGTAATGTCAAGGGACATGACTCTTATCTTTACTATGGGGACATGATAATTAAGGGAGTGGCACGCCCTTGGATGACGTCCCATTGAGCTGCGGGAACTAGGTCCACGTCGTCTGAAAGACACTCATGGAGAGATTCGGTCGCAAACAGGACAAGGACAAGGACAAGGCAACATCTATCCTAGACGGGGGGGCTCCTGACAGACCCGACTCATCGGACCGCCAGGTAACTTTACATTCATTACATAGCAGTGGTGGCAGTGGCAGGGCGTGGGAAAAACAGCTTAAATATGAATATAGATGTGGGTATCTTAAGAATAAATGCAAGCCTCAGACAAAGTATAAGATATCTATAGAAGCATTCAAACATCAAATACAATTTTTTTTAAATGTTAAAACAATTTTAAAGTTTTGCTCTTGACATTCTCAAGACTGTACTTTACCCAACTCCTTTTCTTTAAAATCACATAAAAATGTAGAAACAATGACGCCACACAAATACTCACTTCTTTCATTAACTAGTTATGAATACACTCCACCAGTTTCCAGTATCACCCTCCCGACCAGTTTTCTCCCAATCTGACAATATTAGAGTAATCTCACAGCTGTCCTCAACATTCTTCTATCTGCTGGCTTTACCCCAAGCATATGTAAAGAGTTGTATTTTTCTAATACAACGTAATGTGCACAGAGCTTGCTGCCGAGCAGGACTATGCACTATACAAAAGCTATTTATTTCATTGTTATTAATAAGGCCCACTGGGTGGGTAAGTTCATATTGGAAGCAGACACAATGAAATCTTGGTAACAAATCATTAACTAGCTTCTCTATCGATGGAAATTAATAAATTCACCCTTATGTGAGAGGAATAACTCTCATGAAATTGAAGGTGAATTTCACTATATTTTCTATTATCCATATTTTGTCCATCAAAGGAAATTGTTAATTCCTCCCAGCCTGATTCGGCCCAGTGACAGAAATATGCAATGTTTGAATTGCAGTTTCTTCATCAGCGGCGTCTGTTGCAAGTGCTTGCTCAAAATTAATAATATTTTGTAAAAATTCAAATTTAGATGTTGAAAAAAGCAAGAAAAGATGCATAAATAAGTTGTTGCAGAATGAAACAATTCATTCTCTTCCCAAATTTTGCCTTCAGGCCTTCCTAGAACGTTTGAACAGCTTGCCCACAACATGTGTCACGACGTTGTGGAATCAGGCGCGCCTCAATTTTTTAGCATGTGGGGTTATTGGGTATCATCTTAAAACTTGTCTACAGGTTTATGTTTCCAAGAAAAAACTACTCACTTATCTTGAATAGAACTTGAGATATTTGTGATTGAAGGAGATGGGGTCGTCTGGTTTCAGAAGTAAAATTAGGGAGAAAATGGCTGCCAAAGATTGGTGACTTCCAAAGCTTGAGAGTCCTTTGAAACTGTAAATTTATATGTTTTGTGCCTTTAATCAACGATTGTCAGAAACTTCTATACAGAAATGTGTTTCAAATGTATATAAAATGTGTTGAGCCAAAAAAGAATTAAATTCTTGAAAAAATGCCCAACATTCAGAAAAATGCTGGTCTTTTGTTTCATTGTTTTGATGAGCGCCTGATTTCACCACTCTGTCTCACATATATTTCAGCCTTGGCGCACTGCATGCAGCCAGTACACAGTCTCAGCATGGCTCTCCTCGCTTTTTTCGGCAAGTGTTTGATGGCACTCACAACTGCATAAGGTCATATGAGCGCGCAGAGCCATAAAACACTTACCCCCCCAAAAAAAAATTAAAGCCTGTAGTTCTGTCAGTGGTACATACGTGAGCAAGTTGTGCTTGCAGTGCGTCTGCCTACAAAATCATCCAATGACAGGGCGTTATAAACAGAATTTCCAACAATGCCGACAATGGTGATCTGTGGAGATTTAGAAATGTTTGTCGTTAAACCAACAAATCATACTTGCTAAACCAAGTTTAGACTTTCTGGGGGCTGCTCTGGCTAAGCTTATTAATATTAAGAACTATGACCAAATTGATCAAACAAAGCAATAGATATAAAGGAGAAGTTCATAGTACAATTTCTTATAGCTTGTTCACGTTTATCTGACCACAGTTGCAATAAGATAAAATCAAATTTGACCTGTTTAATTTTCTAAGATCTTTGCTTACAATTTTAAAAGTTGGATGGATGACCGACAGAATCTAAAAACCCATTGATAAAGATCACTGCAAACTAAGGTTCTGACACATTTTCTTTGATTTCAACCTAAAGCGGGGCCAAAAAAATAATAGGACATTTACAGCATATATCTAAAACTCTAAAATGTTGACCCATTTTCCTCAATACCACACTTTAAAGTTCACCAAAGAAACATGGCCCAACAGACGGGGTGAGTACTTTTAAAAACTCATGTGGGGACATCTAGAGAGTGGTGAGACAAAATCCACAAGCTCACCCTGCAACGTGGGGGCAGGGTGGTGTGGCTGTCTCAAAATGAGCCATTTGTAGGCTAAATTACTGTAACTCATTTTCTTGGTGATCCTGTGTATGCATCCAAAGAGAGTTTATAAAGGGCCGAAATAAACTTTTTTATTACTGGATCAAGGTTTCTTTTTAAAGATATTTTTGTTTTGGTCACTGAACTGCAGAAGCTATATCTCTGAAGCAGAAGAGCAATGTTGTAAAATCCTCCATCCCTTTGTGAAAAGTTAGTTTATAAATTCACAAAAGTTTAAGTCGAAATGCTCTACAGAAGTGATAACAATAATGATAATAATAATACGGTATTAGATTGCATTTATATAGTACTCTTTACCATACGAGTATAAGCTCTGAGCCCTTTGACATGATCACTGATCGTAACACATCATTCACACAAGATAAAACAATTTACAATAACCAGAAAACCCATTCGACTGCATAGAGAAGAACTTTCTCAACCATACATTAATTATATACTTATAAGGATAGCGGTAAAAGCAAAACATAATAGCACTTACTAACACACTACAACTAAGAATTAAACAAATGAGCCTTGAGCAATCACTTAAACTTATTAAAATTTGTTGTTTCTCTGAGATCCTGGGGCATGAGTGCCAGATTTTACGGTAAAAAAAGGAGAAACCTCTCTCACCAAAAGATCTTAATTTCATTCAAGGGGGCTCTAAATTTTGTTGCATCTGTGGATGGCCATAACTGAAGAGATGGAATATGTGGTGTTAAAAGCTCAGAAGATATACTGGGGCAGTGTTGTTAAGATATTTATAATAGATGGTAGAAACTTTACATTGGATTCTTATTAAATCAACTGGAAGCCACTGCAGAGCTTTTAACATTTTTGAGGCTGGATCTTTCCTCTTTTTCTTCAGTACTAGTCTTGTGGTGATATTTTGGGCCATTTGCAATTCTCTCACATGAAATAATAGACAGAAAAGAATTGAAATAGTCAACTTTTAACAAGGCAAGAGAGACAGAGAGCAAGCATGTAATACCATTTGAAATAAGGTGCCTTATTTTACTGATTCTTCTGAGATCGAGGTACATACAATGAGTGACACAATTTACTTGGTGGTTCATGAACATGCTCATGATACAATAAGAAAAGAAAATTTGACACCTATGCTGGTAAAGCATGAGTAAATTGTTCTATGAATAAAGCAAAAGCAATTCATACCGTATAAAAGTTCTTTTGAGTAGGTATTGGAACTTGTGCCAGAGTCCACTCTGATTGTCTTCCTGACACTGGCATAGACCACAGGAGCACTTGAGTCTTCAAAGTGTCATCACCGACATATACATCTAAATAGTCTGGGAAGAGAAAGACAAACACAAGCACAGATAACATTGATCAACACACAATTTGCTGCATAAGGTTTAAGACTTGTTCTATGCTAATTTGGGGTCACTGATTCCAGAAATGGCATTAGTTTTAGAACATCATGTCAAGGTGTTGCTCTATGAAAAAGTCAAAAAGTCATAATTTTCAAGTCAATATTTGCAGTTGGAAAACTCAGGGGTTTTGTCTCCAGACAACCCCGCAAAAAACAGTTTCTGTCATGAATATATTGCCATTAACTTAAGTACAGGTACTATTTGTTAATGTTGTACCTTTTACAAACAACACATGGTGAATGTATTCACACAGTTATCAACAGCAAATAAAAAATGAATAATGTCTGTCTGTCTATCTCTCTCTCTGTCTCTCTGTCTCTCTGTCTCTCTCTCTCTCTGTCTCTCT
>NW_004797759.1:392295-424818 GCF_000002075.1 Aplysia californica | reverse complement strand
GGGGAGACTTGGTTTAATTTTTTTAATTTTAGGCCTGAACACTAACTTGATATTGACTATTCCTAATGTTGTCATAAAAATGTCACCATCCTAAATTTTAGGCCTTTTTAAAGTTGTTCACCAAACCAACTAAAAACTACAACAATTTAAAAGCAACAGTCATGCCATCCACTGCTTTTAAAGGACAAAGAGATGTATACTCAATATAAGGTGAAAATATCATTTTTTTAAATAAAGCAGGCATTTTAAAATTCACTTGGGTAACTGGTATGAGCAGGCCTATTGGAACCCGAAACTAAACAAAATCAATTTTTACATCAGCAGTTTGCAAAAACCAAAGTTTTGTTCCTTAGCAAGAAGTTCTTAACTGCACACACACCAAAAAACACCCCACCAAACCAGAAACCACCGTGCACATTTTTGGGGTCTTTTTGCCCAATAAACTAGGTGCTTGATCCTACCTACCCATCTGACTAAGGAGCAAAATAACCTGAGAAAAGGTTATCCATGAGTCAAAAATCTATCTTTTGAATAAAAAATCTTGGGTTTAGCATCCCTTGAGGTTTAGCATCCCAGAGTGGGTACACGCTACCCCCATTCGCTTATATGGGGGACAGCACTGCAACGAACTCTAGTACTAAATATAACCTCTTTGAACTCACCCATATTAGTAGTAATAGTGTGGTCAGTCGGTGGAGCATTATAGGTGTTGATATCATGGCTGGCAAGGCGTTGCCACGTCCGCCCAAGACCATTATGCCACACACAAAGATCCTTCTCAAAGTCACACGAGCCTTCTATTTTGCCACACGCCCCTTCTGAGATGACAATGTCATCAATAGCAATATCACTTCCAATGCCGTTACCAATATGGACGTGAAACACCAACTGAAATAAGAAGTACAAACATGTAAGTTCTATTGAAAGTGTGAGAAAATAGTATCTCATCCCTTCTAACCACAGGCCTGCACAACATGAAAATAAGGTAGGTGTCTGTGGTGTAGCAGTTATTCCCTTTGCACTCACGTGCAGAAAACATCAGTTCAATTTCTATGTGGGCGGGTTTTTATCGAGTATCTTCATATCTGTGCTGGGACATTGTTACCATCTCAGCCTGGGCGGTCAACAGGCAGGACTGTAGCAGCCCATCTCCTTAACTCTTTAACTTCAGGGGGGGGGGGGGGGGGGGTAAACCCACTACGCTGGGGCCCTTTTTTTAAACTAAAACTAAAAATGACAAAAACATCATTAAATGGGTCATTAAATCGAAACAAGTGAACTTATTTTGATAGTTCTTCATCTAATGAATGAACTCCCCATAAAAGACACTGCTGGGAGCGGCTTGCCGGAGATAAGAAGTTAATAATCTGAAATCGTGTTGATCGGGGCATAAACTTTTTCAATTACCTTTTTAAAATAATTCCTCTCATCGACAATTACTCAAAGTTAACACAAACAAAGACCAAAAAATAAAGAAAACAAACAAGCCCAGCAAATAGAAATACTGGGACAAACACCACCGCCACTGTTTCAAAAAACAAATGCTGCCCCCCCCCCCCCCCCCAAAAAAAAACCCAACAAAATCAAAGAAAAACCTTAACAACAAAAATGATTGACAACAAGAAATCCAGGAAGATGCACAGACCACCACAGCTAGAGAATGAATCTTACACCATCATATGAACCACCTATGTAAAGTAATTTATTTTGAACAATGCAGAATACGGTAATTTAATGTCAACATAATATCTTGGCCTCTGAACTATTTTGTCCAAAGTGCCTCTTTACTTAAGTACACTTTGGACAAAATAGTTCTGAGGCAATGATATCTTGGTGAAAATTCAATTAAGGGGACTCCTGAGGTCTGGAAATACTGTGGTCACCTCTCATAAAATAGGTCCCAGGTTTGAAACATGACAGTGACAAAAAATTGTTCTCCTTTCACCTCCTTTGTTGATCTCAAGACATGTTCTGTCACCTGCTTTTATCTCCACTTACTTCCCATCGCACCCACCCCCCCCCCTCCACCCACCCCGGCCTCACGGCTCCTCTCTCCTTTACTCCTGGCTCTTTCTACATGTACTGCTCCTCCTGGCTCCTTCTTACTGCTGTCTTTCAGCCACACCCCTGATCTTAGGGGAGATATGGTCAAACATCTAGCCTTTTTTGGATTAGCGCCAAAAATCTTGGAGATCCCATGCAAAAGTTGCCAATGTTAAAGACCTCTTGGAGGTCCTAAAATCGATAAGAGTATGCTTCGGCAACCACCAAGCAAAATTAAAAAATTAATTCCTACCAAAACTGACAATACTCTAATCAGTATAAAACCATATATCGAGTACCTTGAAAGTTAGAATGTGGCTGCCTGAAGGCACGGGGTCCTACTATGTAATAAAATGTGGTAACATAATATGTAAAATTCAGTTGCACTGCAGGTTGAAGAACCACAATGAACTACCCCTCAGATCTGGCAGAGGAGCCAAAGGACAACAGATATTTGATAGGAATGAAGGGGCAAACCACATCAGAGAAATCACCCAAAAATTCTAATCAAGAACAAGGAAAACCCAAGGGAAAACCAAACATAAAAAGACCAAACCCAAATCACAGTCAGATTTAGTCCTTCGTCAAATGACGTCATTTTTACCTGCCATGAGGTTGAACTGACAACTGTCACTTCATTCCTCAACCACTGATCCTTATTATCTGTATGAGTAGAGAGAAGCCAAGGATGACCGTTGGTTGCTATAACCCGCAGAGTGCCAATGTCCTGTCCAAACATATGGTACCAATAGGAAACACATTGACCAGCTGTAGCAGGACGCGACTTGCCAGTGAGGTTGTAATTACCACCATTTACATGTCCTGGTGACGATGCCTCAGTGTACATGTAGTGACCTGGGAAAAACAAGAAAACAAAACAGAGCCAAATGAGATCAACTGTGTAATGAATGGGGGGGGAGGGGGGGGGTCATTTCTTAAACTTGAGTGCTTCGAGGTATCAAACGATTATTTTTCCAACTTAGGCACTGACTTTGTTCTGAGTTTTTACGTTTGTATATGTAATTGTTCGACACAAAATTGTAGAACATACTTTGCTCCTTTAACTTATGGCAGACTGTTGAAGATGAAAAAAGAAAACATAATTTGACTGGAACCATAAGTTAGCCACTTTAAAACACTAACGTAAAAGGAGAAGAAGAAAGAAAGCAGAAAAAAATCATCGTCATCCATTGCCAGATCAGCGACAGACATCGGCGATCATGGTTCTCAAATCATTCCTTTGCTCGGATGCTCTCAAAAAAGCTACGTTTCCCTGATCTTTCCCTGTTACCCATTTGTTTAGGTTCCCTAAGTATGTTGTTCTGGGCCTGCCACGGCCTCGTTTGCCCTCAATTTTGCCAAAAAAGAATAGGAAAACAAAAAGCAGAAATGAAGAAACAAAAAGTTGAATGCAACAAAGTTATGACTCAGAGAATGGGAGAAGGAATGACAGTGAACAGAGAATGAGAAGAAATAAAAAAAGAGGAAAGATGTATGGTTCGCTCCAATCAACATCATACAACAATACATCTTTATAATGTAGTGCCCAAACTTTTTTCCATAACCTCTGCTGGTGAAAATTAATATAGTATCTTAAAAAGTAATGCTTCCATGTAATATTTGTGCTTCTTGCATTTTGACAGGAGTTAAATGTTCAATTTTTACTGCCTGAGAGACAATCAAGAGAAGTGAAAAAATCCCAACTTTGACACTGCGCAGGTTCACATAGAGGTATATGAAAAAGTAACTTCAAACCCTCTTAAAACTTAAATCTTTATGACAGCAACTTCCCCTGTAACAAGCCTTCTAACAGACCACTTGAAGATGTAGAAGAATTAAGTCACCCCATTTCTTTCTAGTGTGTCCAAACATTTCACATGGGGTTTTCGTGGTCTAGAGGTTAAGGTGTTCGTCTCTACTTCAATAGGTCCCCTGTTTGAATCCGGAAAGCAACAAAAAGTTTCCTTCTCTAAAATGTTCTCCTTTCACATCCTCTCCTGCTCCATAACAATATTCTGTCGTCTGCCTTTCATCTCCACTTTCTGCCCCAACCCCTTCACCTCCTTTACCCTCTCCTCTGGGCACCACATTCTTTCTGCAGCCTTTCTATTGCTACTCCTTGGCTCCTTCTTACTGCTATCTTTCAGCCCCATCCCTGATCTTATGGTAGGTAAGATCTACACCTAGCCTTCTCGGATAAGGGTGAAAAATATCTGAGGTCCCGAGCGCAAGTTGCACATGTTAGAGATCCCTTGGAAGTCCAAAAACTATAAGAGTAGGCTTCGGTCACCATCCGAGCCAAACTCAAAATTTGCAGCTAACTGAAAATGTGTAATGTGTCCAGAACGCTAATATGACCTTATGCAGTCGCAAGCGCCGTAAAACACTTACAAAAAACAAAAACAAAAAACATTTCACAGTATTGCAATGTTTTAGTTTTTCTATGGACCTCCCTGACGTATATATCCCATCAACAGTGGACCAAACGCAATGTTGCAGCACATTTTAAACAATTGTAAGAAAATCAGAAATATGAATTTGTGTATCTCATAGCTTGAATGAAGTTGCCTGCCTTTTTAAGTTTCAGGTAAATAAAACAGAATTGAAAAGTCTGTAAGTATATGAGGAGTCCACGGGAAAGCGGAAATAGTGAAATAGTCACAAACTGAATATCTTGAGGGTATCAATTTTGAACGCTTAAATTGTTGACTCATAACTGTATTTCTGTTCAACTGTTGGTTCAATATGAAGTTATGAGTCCACAAGCTTTTAACACTGACACCCTCACAATTTCCAGTTTGTGACTATGCCCTTTTTTCTCCGTTGACTCCTCGTATAGAAGTTATGCTTCTCTTAGTTTGAGGAAGAGTTTTACGGCACTTCCAGCACAAGAAGACCACATAAGTGCTGAAGATTAAAGGTGTTACTAGAAATAAGTAACATTCACAAAAAAGAAGGAGATATCAGGATGATGGATATTTGAAAGGAAAGAAGGAACAAACCACACCACAGCACCCACTAACTACCTGTAGTAGAGTAAAGAACAAGCAGATGAGAAAACAAGTACAAACCGGCGGAGGTGCCATAGGTGTGGTCTGTTTTAGGTCCAGTGCCCACAGTGGGTGTAGAACCGGTCATTCGTCTCCAGATATATGAGCTTGGTTGATAATCACAAAGACCAGTCTCAAAATTACATCTATCTGCAGTCTGATCTGTAGCTGTATGAAACAAAAGAACACAAAATTCGCTTTATTATGTGACACAACGAAGCGGAATTATCAGGGGCTTGTCAATATTGGGGCATATGGAGTTATAGGTATCATATTAATGCCTATCCATTTGCCATGCTTTTGATGGAAAAATATCCATTTAATTTTAGTATAATTCAAGATATTGGCAATTGAAGGAGGTGGAAGTCACCTGGTTTCAGAGGTAAAATTAGCGAGAAAATGGCTGCCAAAGTTGCAATGATTCCTTAGATTGAGAGTCCATGGAAACTGAAAATTTTCATCTTTTATGCCTTTAATCAATGTTTTCCAGTAAAATCCACATAAAAAAGTGTTACTCAATGGTCATGGAAGGTGTTGAGCCAAAAAAAGTTGTATCTAATAGACTGTTACATCATATTAAAGCAAATAATCTTAGCGAAGTCTATCAGTCAGCATATAAGGCACACCATAGTACCGAGACAGCGTTACTTAGGGTCTGTACTGATATTTTAAAATATATTGATGAAAAAAAAGGTATGTCTTCTTACTCTTTTGGACCTTTCGGCTGCATTCGATACCATTGATCATGGTATTTTACTCGAGAGATTAAATACTACTTTTGGCATAAAGGGTACTGTCCTGCGATGGTTTGAGTCATATTTTAAGGATCGAACACAAGCAGTTGTGGTTGGAAACACGTGTTCTAATAATGTTTTGCTTAGATGTGGTGTTCTTCAGGGGTCTGTTCTTGGACCTGTCTTGTTTACAATGTATACACAACCTATTGCTGATATTTTAAGACAATATGGCATGAATTACCATCTTTATGCTGATGACACTCAAATTTATAAGTCTATTGATTTCGATCAAATACCACTTTTAGTCGACTCTACTGAACAATGTACTAGAGATTTAAAAATATGGATGACCAGCAATAAATTGAAACTAAATGATGACAAGACGGAAATAATGTTGAGTGGAAATACAAAAGCCATTAAAAATCTCCCAGAGCTACAAATTGATATTAATAACCATACCATTCGTTCAAAAAGAAGTCTTAACAATCTAGGGGTTCAGTTGGATTATGATATGTCTATGTCCTCCCAGATAAGCCAGCTCAGCAAAAGTATTTACTTTCAGCTTAAGAAAATTGGCAGTGTAAGAAATTATTTAACTAAAGCAGCAGCCAAGACACTTGTAACAACACTCATTTTATCAAAGTTAGATTACTGTAATGTTATTTTGTCCGGTTTGACATCCGAAAAACTATCAAAGTTACAAGTACTTCAAAATCAAGCAGCAAAATTGATAATGAAACAAAAGAAATCAGCCCACGTAACACCAATTCTGAAAGAACTACACTGGCTGCCAATAAAAGAAAGGATTAAATACAAAACTGCCGTTCTCTGTTTTAAATGTATAAATGATAGTGCACCTTTTTATCTTAAAACATTCCTGGAATTATATAATCCACCTAGAGCCCTTAGATCAGCCTCTGACAATCTAATTCTTAAAACTCCAAAACAAAACTACAAAACATACGGCGAGCTTTCCTTTTTGTTCTTTGGTCCCCAGGTATGGAACGAAATCCCATATAAAATAAGATCTGCCCCAACAATTTCCATCAAAAATCAGCTGAAGCATTTTTTATTCACAAAAGCATACCTGTCATAATGATGTACTGTGATATATATGCATGTGTATGCCAGACTGTGAGACTGAAGAAATAGCGAGTGAGAATGAGAGAGAGAAAAAGAGAGAGATAGAGAGAGAAAAGAGAGAGAAAAGAGAGAGATAGCGAGAGAGGGAGAGAGAAAGAGAGAGAGAGATAGAGGGAGAGGGAGAGAGAGAGAGAGAGAGAGAGAGAGAGAGAGAGAGAGAGAGAGAGAGAGTGGAAATGTTTTTCTATCTGTATAGAATTAATGTTTTAATGAATGTTTCTAGTTACTCACGTTTCAACTGTATTTTGACTGTTCGTGAATTTATATTGCATTGTATATTTTTAGTGAACACATTTTCAACCTCACTGCGAGACTGTTTTTCTGGTATAAAATTTTACACATATGCATTTATATTATATGTATAATACTTTGTTTTACGTACACATTTGTGTCGATTAATTTTTAAGATGTGATGTCTTTTTCATTGTAATGCGCATTGAGCATCTTTTAGGAAATGGAAATGCGCAGTATAAATGCTATTTATTATTATTATTATTATTATTAAAACAAAAATTCTAGAAAAATTCCAAAACATCTGGGAAAATGCCAATTTCTTAACTTCCATTATCTTGACCAGCGTCTGATTTCACCATGCTGCCTCACATATATTTTGACATTTGTCTGGTAAAACCTCCAAATAAAAAAACAAAGATAACAATAGAAATTGTCTGTTAAACCCTTGAAAAAAAAATTACCACATCTTCAAAAGAGAGGGATTATCTTTACTTGAAAATTTTAGTATGAACTGAACTCGTCTACATATTTGCCGTAATCATGATTCTTTTTCAGGTGTCAGGTCTGTAACAGACATTGATGAACATGGTACCCCATTCTGTCCCCGTCATTTTATGCAAGAAAAATTCTGAAATTATGCAAACTGAGCTCAAAAATGTGAAATTATACGATTCTGTTAATTTTAACAAAGAATGGTAAAGGAAAATAATCAGAAATGATGCAAAAAATGATCAAATTTTGCTAAATTACGCAGGGTGCATAAAACCACGGGGACAGCCCATTCCTTCCTGTTGTCTATCTTCCTAATCAGCCCAGTTCTTCTCTTTGAGTTATTCATCGTAAAGTTGTTCAGATCATCTGCGTATGTAGTTCTTTGTCTTCCTCTACTCTTCTTTCCCTCTCTCTTTCCACAAAGTAACAGTTTCTCTAGTCCGTTTGATCTACTTATGTGACCAAAGAATCTCAGTCGTCTTTTTCTGATGGTTCTGATTATTAATCTTTCACAACCTGCAATTTGGAACACTTCTGTATTTGTTTTCCTCTCTGTCCGTGAGATTCTGTGTAATCATGATAAAGAAACGTTAAGAACTGATATCTATGTCAAGATTTTTCATGAGGACAATAGAATGTGTACAGAGTAAGGCAGGGAAATCACACTTTCAGACACTGTCTGTCAGCCTGTAAGTGCATATCATCAATCCTTGATTAAGAAAAATTGTCAAAAACTGTTAACCCATTCAATGTCGCAGGTAAATAGGCCCCTGTGCCGGGGAAGATCCCGTGAACCAAGGCTGCTTAGGGGTGACCCCATTCTACCTGCCATACTTTTTAAATTTATAAATATTTCCTCATGAATTTCTGCAGGTACATTCTACATTGAATATGATTTTGGGGGGGATTTCATTCAGAGACAGATAGAGAAAAATTGGAGTCAGTAACATGATACTCAAAAACCACACCACTATACAACATAAACAAAGCACATTTAAGTAGATCTAATGATAAACTGATACCATAAAAAGGGGAATACATGTTGTGTGAGTGCTTTCAGGTAAAGAAAAATTGACAAGAGGCTTTTCCCACCTTATACAATGCTTGTAGAATCCACATATATATATATATTATATATATATATATATATATATATATATAAATGTATGTGTATATAAATGTATGTGTATATATATATATATATATATATATACATGTAAGCCCATCTGTGTTTACTGCCAGTTAGTCATTTTTGTGTGGAAGTTGTGTATATCTTGATCTAATCTTCTCTTTGAGCTAAAATCTGAATCTGACGCTTTCAAATGGAGGGAAAATGGAGGTAAACATAAAGGAAAGGTACCTCAATAACAATTACAAGATTTTAGCAGTAACTTCCCTTATAATTGGTATCACTAAAATAACCTCTGTCACAGTTCCGTAAATCCTACGAAGCACAGCGCTACACAGATCAGGCCCGTAAATTTTACGGATGTGATATGGAAGAGGTTAAAAGTTAAAATTGCCAAAATAAAACAACAGTAGGATCAAATTAAATACAATACAAAATTTCTACAACTTTTCCAAATGAAGCAAGCATAAAAACTAAGAAGCAGAATAAGAAAAATGAGCATATTACAAATCACAAAAAGTTGGAAAATTCAGTCGCAATTTTCTCGAGACAATGGAAATGGCACGTAAGACATTTTGGTTTTCAAGAGTCAATATTATTCATCAGAAGGTAGACTACAACTAGCCAAAAAGTAGGATTTATAAAGGATGAATGAAGTAAAGGAAACTTACTGCAAGAACCAGGCAGGAGCCTGATGTCATCCAGACCTATGTCTCCTTGATAGTCCGTACCACGTATGCCCTCAAACAAAATGTAGTAATCCCGTGCCATCTGCTCAAAAAACAAATAAATAAAGTTTACATGTGTATATATGTATATATGTATGTATATTGTAGGTAGGTAGGGGGGTGGGTGGCAGGGTATGTAGGTAGGTGTATAGGTATGCGTATTATTATTTTATTACAGCTGTTGTTACGGTTTCCCACTCTTATGTCCCTCACCATAAACTCTCCCCCTTCCCCCCCTCTTTCTTTCTTCTCTCTCGCTCTCTCTCTCTCTCTCTCTCTCTCTCTCTCTCTCTCTCTCTCTCTCTCTCTCTCTCTCACACACACACACACACACACACACACACACACACACACACACACACACACACACACACACTTCCTCTGCCTCCCTCCTTTTACTACCTACCAGGATGTCTCTACAAAGTGCGCTCAAACACTTCCCTTGTTCATCCCATGTTCACACAATTAACCTCCCGTAAAGCCTGGGGGTGAGGACATTCTAATAGTCATAGAGATAAAATGCTTTCATACTCTTGCAAGACTAGCATCGATTTCTTTATAATTAGCCTCTTATCCTGGCTCGCACTGAGTCCCTTCTGTCCAGCCTGGTAACCACAGGAAACCTTAAAACTTTCTTTGTTAGGCCCATTTCAGTGACACTCTACAGCGTCACATTTGTCTCACTCTCAGTTGCTCCTGAAGACGCCTACATGGTGAAACATCGAGCCGATTCAATAAAAACAAACTTTTAACATTTTACATTTATACTTTGGTCTGTAAATCAAGCAAGACTCTCCCTACCTACTCCGCTTTTTAAAAAATAACGATGATGATAATCATAATAAAGATAACTTCTTCAGCATACCCTCCCTGATCGCTAGGTGCTTAACAAATAAAATAAGAATTAAATCAAAATTTCATGCATATTGGCCTATCTAGCGTACAACAATTCTTTCAATTACATAATATGCACTCATAATCCGACAATGTCATACATCTTCCTGTGAGTGAAAGGGTTGTGTAACCAATTGGTGAGCAGTGGGTTTCTCAGAGGAATAAACACAGCACAACGGCTTCAAACTTTGACTTCAGTTAACCACCTGTTCTTCGCAATTTTCTGCCCTTGGCATACGACAATTAATAATCATTCAGAACCTGTAGCCTCATTAGCGTTAGTATTAGGAGCTAGTCACATATGACAAAGTACCTAGCTTGACTCCCAGTATGTTCAAATATGGTTGATGGATAACTTTGGCTATTTTTCCCAAGCTTTCTTCACATCTGAGACCCTTGGGTAGGATAATGATCTTTTTTTAGTGAGAAAACTTTTGAGTACATGTTAAGCATAGGAGCCTACACAAAAAGGATATTTTGCGGCCAAAGGACAAAAACAGATGGTTTCCATAGTTCTTGGAGATGCTGAGAGGGAAAGGGAAAAGTAGGCGGAGACAGAGAAGCAGAAAGAGAGGGAGAGAGAGGAATAGAGAGAGAGAGGAATAGAGAGAGAGAGAGAAAAAAAGAGAGAGAGAGAAAGAAAGAGAGGGAGAGAGAGAGAGAGAGAGAGAGAGAGAGAGAGAGAGAGAGAGAGAGAGAGAGAGAGAGAGAGAGAGAGAGACAGGGAAAGAGAGAGACAGGGAAAGAGAACGAGAGAAAAAGACAAAGCAAGACTTATCTGTGATCACGAAAGGCAAGGGCTATTTTTGAAACAGGAAAGGTGGTCACCTTACAAAAAGTTTTGATCTAATCAAATAGACCTGAGCCTTGTACTGCCAAAAATAACATTTTTGTTATTGTGCGGTTCCAAGCTAATAGAACAACCAGAGAGTAGAAGACAAAAGACTTTCCAAGCTTTGCTTCCCTTCCCAAACACTCCTTTCCCACGAGGACAAAAAGCTAACCGTAATGTCAACAGATGCTTCAAGCCAATCACTTCCTTGAGGTCCAGTCCTTGTCCACTTCAAGCTTCGTGTCTGCCCACTTGGCATCACATACACATTCAGGGTGTTGATCTTGATGCCATACATATGGTACCAAAATAACAGACATCTTGCATTATGGCTGAAAAGAGATGGAAACAAGACACTGTCTTACAACCAGGAGTACAACTCGTACAATTTCCACTAATATAAGTATGATCTTCCACTTCCCAGATTTCAAGAGGTCACGAAAGACGGTTATGTGGTACATTCGGCAGAAGAAAAGGCATCGGCATGAGGAGAAAAAAAAATGAAAACTGGCAAAGGGAAATCTGAACGCAATGGGTTCAATCTTCACTAATATATGATTTCAACTCAGTAGTAGCAAGGAAATCACAAACAGTAGATTTAAAATCATATGGCTTTTGTTCAACATCCATAGAGTAACAACTCAGCAATTCGAAATGCAAAACAAGTGAATGCATCTACAGAAACAGAGGAGTAAGGGCAGTGAGTTAAATTTCATGAACTCTGCACCCCCCCCCCCCCTGAGCCAAATGTGACTCATTGCAGGTCCAGATTTGTCTTTCATCTCCTCCTGCCATTTTTTCACAATTCCAAAGTACACTCTCTCTCTTGAACACTCTGTCTAAACCTGAACGAAACTGACTACATCAAAACATTGAGCTAGCTTCACCCAAGTCAAAACAAAAAACAATAAATGAGCATATTACTATTACAAGAGTTTCCAAACTGAAACCTTCATGATTTTTTAAACTGAATTGCATATAACAGAAGTAAAGGTCTGAAATGAACAACTTCTGAAGATAATTTCAATTAATGCTAATGCTCTCAGGAAAGTCACCAATTACAGTGCAGTAAAAGGTATGAACTTAAAATAAAATAAAGGCAACCAGGCTTTCACAAAATGTTAGACAGTGAAATTATGATGAAACCATCAACAACAACAACAGCAACAGCAACAGCAACAACATCAGTCGGAACAATGACAGCAAAAATATTTCAAACCTTGTAACTTTTGGACTTTTAATGACCGCTGTATCATTCGGTTGTTGTGGATAGGATGCCTCGATGAAGATGTAATGACCACTATCTGCAAAGATTTTTTTAAAATATGACATTAAATATAAAATGAGGTTACAAAGTAAACAAAAAAGACTAATTCCGTCTAATCTTATCATTTTTCTTTCAAAAACGTTTGATCCTTTATCCTTTTATTGAATATATAAAAATTTAAGTACATTAATTGAACATCAGGTATTTTGAGGATTCTCAGAATAAATTTATAACAAAAATGAAAAAAAAAGAAGATTTAATTATAGGAAATGCTCCACATAACACATTATTGTTTGGGAAGATATTGATAAGTGAGCCTGGTACATCTTCTGGCAAAAATTTCAAGGAAGGAGAAAAAAATAAAGTGTTTTATTTTTCTTTTTTTCTCATAAGTAAAACAAAAGTAAAGCAAACAAAAGTAAACCAAACAAAACCTTGAACAGCAGAGGAAAAAGATACTGAAATGTTGCAATGAGGAAAACTGGCTACCCCAATTTTCTGAAATCCCAATTTCCGGGTGCATCCCAAGGTTCCAAATCACAAATCTTTGCCACAGCATAAGATAGAATTTTTTAACTCTTACAAGTCATAATTAAGCCTATCCTCTGTTTTGACTCAGCAAGTTTAGCTTCTAGACAAAAGATGTGCCAATTTTTAAAAGTTAAGTCCTTACTTGACTTTGAACTGTTGTCAAAGTTCCAAATTACAAACGCCATACAACAGAATTAAAAAAGAATTCCTTCAGGCCTTACATGACTTGGTCAAAGTTCCCAATAACAAACCTTTAAACAGCATAAAATATAATTTTTTTAAGGCCTTACTCAATTTTAAGTGTGGTCAAAGTTCCTAATTACAAATGCATTACTATACAACAGCATTAAAAAAGAATTCCTTTAGGCCATACTCAACTTTGAAGGGTGGTCAAAGTTCCCGATTACAAACGCTATACAACAATATAAAAAAGATTTCCGCAAGGTCTTACTTGACTTCAGAGTGTGGTCAAAGTTCCCAATTACTAACGCTATACAACAATATAAAAAAGAATTCCGTAAGGCCATACTCAACTTTGAAGGATGGTCAAAGTTCCCGATTACAAACGCTATACAACAATATAAAAAAGAATTCCATAAGGTCTTACTTGACTTCAAAGTGTGGTCAAAGTTCCCAATTACAAACCTTTACAATGTAAAAAAGAATTCCTTACTTGACTTCAGAGTGTGGTCTGTGGTAGGTCCTGTGTCGGCACTCCCTGTTGCACCTTGAGTGAACGTCCAGTCAAAGTCATCATTGGTTTCTTGAGACCACTGGCACAATCCACCAGATTCAAAATCACAGTCCACATTAGACTTGACGACTGTAAAGAAGAATGAAGATGAGTTATCATGGCTGGAGAAGAGACTGGAAAATCTGTGTGCATACAACTCAGTAACTCTGATGATGGGAAAAGAAAAGGTGAACATTATTTCACCAGCACATTGATGAAGTTGTACTGTGACAAGGAGCATTTGCAATGCATTGTGGTGAAATCAGGCACTCATCAAAATAGTGAAATGGAAGAAGAAACTGGCATTTTCCCGATGGTTTGGCAATTTTTATCGAAAATTTGTTTTTTGGCTCAACACCTTTTATATCCATTTAGAAACACATTTCTATGTAGATTTTACTACAAACACTTTGACCGTTGGCAAAAAAATGTTAATGTTCAGTTTTCAAAGTCTTTCAAGCTATGGAAGTTACCAAACTTTTGCAGCTATTTTTTTGCTAATTTTATCTCTGAACCAAGGCGACCCCTACCTCCTTCAATTGCAAATATCTCGACTCCTATTCAAGATAGAAGGCTGGGGGGGTTTTTTGCATTGAAAACCAATCAAAAGAACAAACTTTAAGATGATGCCAATAACTGCATATGCACAAAAATTGACGAGTAGCAGATTCCACCATGTCATGACACATTTGTGTATGGAAGGAAAGCAAAGATCTGCTGAGCTTCTTTTACTTTCAATAAACACTAATAGCACTACGCCTTCAACAAGTGTAATCTACAGAATGCCTAAGATTATCAATCACAAACTGTACCATCAAAGCAAGTCAGTCAGATATGGACGCTTATTTGGCAAAATGAAAACCAAGGCAAGTTCCATATTTTTCCCAAAGACATTCTTTTAAATTTCAGATTTAAGTAGCAAGAGATATGGAAGTGTCTTGTCAGTTACGCAATTCTTCAATTTTAGCACATTTCTTCTTTATCTCCTCTAAAGAAGAACTGAGCATGATTCACAAAACAATGCATCAATACCAAATAAGGAATAAACAAAACAGGCAAACAGACACCCTTACCAGAGCCCTGGGTGACTGATGATGTCGGCACAGGGGCTGTGGGGCCTCCAGTCACTGCGGCCTCAGAGGGAGAAGCTGAACATATCAGAGCAGGAGAACAGAAAGGAAATTTGTTAGATTAACACTTTATTAGGAAAAAGAAAGCACATTTATACTAAGAAGTGGATCTCTTTCAACTCGGGTCGACTCTGACAGGCATGGTCAAAACAGATAATTTTCTAATTGATCTAGAATCTAGATTGTGTTGATCAGAAGATCCAGGTTTTCTTGAACAAGTGTCCAAGAAAGTTACTGAGGATCAGATGAACAGACAGGGTCACCAAGGAAGTATTAACGAAAACAGGACAGATCCTAGTCAGAAATGAGGCTGGAAGAAGGCGGTGGCGATGGATTGGACATACTTTCAGGAAGTCAGGCAGCTGCATAAGAAAGAGAGTGTTGGATTGGAATCCACATACAGGGTAAGAGATCAAGCGGAAAACCATGTGGAAGCTGGAGAAGAATCACAGAAATTGATGTACAGTAAAGTGGGAAGACAATGAATAACATCACAAGGCTAGCCCAGGATAGAGAAAGGTGGAAAGTGTTTGTTCGTGGCCTTTACCCTGGTGCAGGGGGAGCAAGGCAATAATGATGATGATAATGTGTCGATAGGAGTGTTGGATTAATACAATCATCATTTGAACAAAAATGACTATAGAGCATGAAAACAGAAAGGACAATTTGTTTTTGGCTTTCTGTTATCTTATTAGGAAAAAGAGAGCGCATTCATACGAAGGAGCTTATGTCTGTTTGAATCAAAGAAAAACTAGGTCGACCAATAAGGGTCAGTTAGTTTAAGTAAGAGTTTTACAGCACTTGCAACACATTTAGGTTATATAAGTGTAGAAGATTAGAGGTGTTGCAAGAGAGTAAGAAATACAAAAAAGAAGGGGGAGAGATAAGGATGATAGATGTTATAATAGGAAAAAAGGAGCAAACCACACTAGAGCACCCATTAACCACCTACAATAAGGGTCATTTTGAGCTGGAACATGCACATAAGTCAGACAGACACTATTGAAAGCATCTCAAACCTCTTGCAAGATGAAAATGAGAGCAGAACATGCTGATTATAATAAATCCTGAAAGCCAAATATTATCACAGCAGAAGAGGACAAACAATGTTAATATTTGTGCCGTTGAAATGTAACTGTTATAAATCACATCCAGCCACTTTAAAAGCGACATTTTCGTCAGTTTAAGTTGGAGAAAAAGTTGAAGGTGAAATGTTTTCAGCTTCACCATGCAGAAGAATATAACTTACACCAAAGTGATGGAAGACCAAGATGATTTTGTCCTCCAATGGTTCTCAAAATGCTGTGGCTCACCATGAGTATAGATAAATCATCACTGTCTTATTTTTATTGTTTGCAATTTGGTAAAGATGGTAAAAGAGTGGAAGTAACCTAAGCCCCACCCTAAACTAGATTTTAAGCATCTTCACTGGTCACTCAAAATCCCACAGAATCTGTCAAATAATTTGAAATTTGTTTGTGGTAACGCTACTTTATTAGCTGCAAGTTCCCCATAAACATCTCAATGATAGAAGTCATCACCTGCACAGTAGCCTTGAGTAATGGTGAAGTCATCCAGAGCAAAGTATCCTACTTGGCTAAGAAGATTGGCTTCAAAAACAAGTTTGTAAGGACTGCTGCTGTAAACAAAAGCTTGGGCATCCTGGAAAGTAGTTGTCTCATGTCGACCAATTTTCCACACCGTGGAGACTGAGCCCTGAAAGACAGAAAATCACATCCCTTAAAAAAATGGTGAAATTCAATGCCCCTATCAACATTATTAGGTTATTTAAGAGGCAGGACCTCCAAGTTTAACATCCATCTCCATAAAAGGACCGAGCCAAATGGGAAATTTGTGTAAAGTGTCTTTCCCAAGGACACAACGTCAGACCGAGCTGAACATCCCTCTTCTGATGCTCACTGTAATAAAAAAGATGTGAAGGATGAGAGGGTGGTAAACACCAAGATATTTCATGCCTAAGTCACTTCCAAGTAGGCATATCAGCAAATTCATCGTGTCACAGCAATGTTTTTTCAACAGGATAGCAAAAATTTTATTCAAGATAAATCCATTTGCGACCTATCTGACGTATGCCATTCATCATTTTTTTTTATACAGCAAAGAAGCCAAGCTGCTTTCTTGCAAACTGCAAGGATTGTGAGGACGAACACCGTTCGTCATAGGCTGTCTTCTGCATCACTGCTTCTTTTTTTTTTTTTATGGTAGAGGGTTTTACGGTGCTCATAACTGCATAAGGTCATATGAGCGCCAAAGGGTGGGTGTCAACAGAGAAGTCTTTACAGGGAATAAGACTTAGACTGCTCACCTCTCTAGCTTCAACAGCGCAAGGTCTGCTTCGACTATCAAGGCACCCCGGAAATAGCAGGTCACAAGAGAGTGACAAACATAGAAAAGAAGTATAGGAAAATGACAATAGTAAGGATAGTAAGGATCAGGAAAGAAAAAGCAGCAGTTCCCTGTAGTAGATCAGGCACAGTTTTGAGCGTGACATGAATCAGCCCATTTACAATTCTACTATGCTTGAACGAGAAATGTCCCCCCTTTGGGAAGGGCCTAAAGACACTACAGTCAGTGGCACTGCCCCGGGGGGGGGGGTATCACTGCTTCTATGAGATGAATGTCGTAAAACTAATCGCTGATTCACATTCAGCAATATTTTTTTATGTACATAGAAATAATTTCCTTTTAGATATAGTTAGCAGTATTGCAAACTGGGTCTAATTATAGAAAACTGACCACTAAATCTATCACTAGTCTGTGTCCTCAGGGATCGAAAACTGCGTGATGAAGCACGAACTGACTCGGACTCTTATGTCATGAAGGAGTTACTCTACGGTATCGAATAAGCGTTTCCCCCTCCCTCCCCCACTTATTAATTTTTCAGTTCCCCCACTCCCCCCCCCCCCCCTCCTTTTATTCCAACCCCCCGTTTATTCATTTTGGACCACGTGTCCACCAACCCTCCCCCTTTTATTCATTACCTTAGAGTAGTTAACCTAACAATTAGTTATGCTGAAGATTGTTTGGTCCCACTTTTTTCTTTCCTTATTCTATTTCTGTCCACCTTACTTTTTCCAGCACTAAATGACAGTTTTTGTGTCAATGTGTGACAGAATAAATTTTAAATGCAACTTACATTGACATTGATGTTAAGGCTCAAAGGTGAGACAGCCTGATGTGAAGCAAACCAAAAATGGAAGCAGATACCACTTGAACTAGTAGCGGTTAATTCTTCTGAGGAGAACTGTACTCTCAAACCACTCCCTCTGTCAACAAATCTGTCATTGGCCAATATTACGTATGAACCTGCAAGACAAAAATATGGAAGAAAAGTTAGATAAAAGAATGAATGAATAAAACAACATATTTATGGTTAAAACAGAATGGAAATGAAACTTGATTTTCTCTCCTTTTTCTTTTCCCATGCTGCTGCTGCTGCTGCTGCTGCTGCTGCTGCTGCTGCTGCTGCTGCTGCTGCTGCTGCTGCTGCTGCTTCTTCTTCTTCTTCTTCTTCTTCTTTTTCTTCTTCTTCTTCTTCTTCTTCTTCTTCTTCTTCTTCTTCTTCTTCTTCTTCTTCTTCTTCTTCTCCTCCTTCTTCTCCTTCTTCTTTTTCTTCTTCCTCCTCCTCCCGATCATCAATGATTTATTTAGAGAGGCACCAGCCATCCATGTCCAGGTGCTGTTTTAGCCTCTCCTCCTCCTCCTCCTCTTAATAAGAAAAAGTATGGTAGCCCCTTGTGTGGGAAGTATCATTATTGCTACTTTTGAACTTGAAACAGTCTCTTCACCTGACCAGCTATGGCCAAAGCAGCTGTTTATACGATTAAAATTAGAACAACTGGTATCCAAACGAACAAGTTTCTTGCATTCAAATAAATTGAGGGTTTTCTTTTGACTAAAGAATGTTTCAGAAAAGTGGAAAGGATTTATAAAAAGAGGACCAGGTTCATTTTGAGCCATAGTTCAAGGCAACTGCAGGTGTTACTGCTGCTAATCCTACAGACAGACAGGCCAGAAGACACGGTGTACTTATCCTTGGTCAGTTATGGTTCAAAAACCTTAAAGCCAGAAACTCTCATAAAAATATTTTATGTGACTGAGTAGGAAAACCAAGTACACCACAATTTAAATTATCAAAATTACCATTAGCAGTGCCTGTGGTGTGGTCAACTGTTGGAGGAGAAGAATTCGGGAACATCCTGGAACTTGCTTTAGCTAAAACGAAGTCCGCCAAATTTAAAAAAGGAGAGGTCCAACCACACTTGCCGGCCTCAAATGAGCATTCTCCTGGAAGTACATAAGGGAAAATGTACAAAATATGACATAAAATTATATCATGAGAATCTCAGAAACAAGCCTCTATACGATCAATGAGATTATCTAAAACTCTTAGAAATAATTAATAATAATAATAATAATAATAATAATAATAATAATAATAATAATAATAATAATAATAATAATAATAATTTGCAAAGCGGAAATTACCACTCAACAGCAAGCTCTATGCATTTTATAATCTTTCTAACTACCCAAGCAGACCTGATATCATTCTAAAATCATTTCAACTTCATTGGAAGCTACAGTACAAGCTGCCATTTTATAGGCACTAAAAAAACATTAACATACTGACAAGATCTCTCATTGTCTACGGCCCGGTACCGATTCATACCTGGGTGAAGTGAGGAAAATTAATGTGAAATGCCTTTACCAGGACACAATGTCGGGCCTGAAACTCAATTAACTCTTGAACCCGCAATCTTACGATTAAGAGTCCGTCAGCCTAACCACTGGATTTCCAATGCTAAGGCATAAAAGTTGTAACGATGGGTTGTCACTAATGTTCTGAGAGAAGAAAGCTTTGATATTATCGAAGAAAGCTTTGGCACCATGAAGCAAACTATCACTAAGTATCAATATTTAAAGCAGCAAATTAGAAGTTTTGTCCATAACTTTACAGCAGTTTACCTTTTTTTGCATATGACTGGGAAGCATTTTTCACACATTTTTGTAAGTACATCACACACACCAAAAAGAAAAAAAAATCATTTTAATTCCCAATAAAAGACCAAGAAAGTATCAATAGTTTCTTTCTTGATTTCAGACTCCAATTACCACCCAGGCAACAAGAGAAAAAAAGCAAGAATGAGAAGACCCAAAAGTATCCGTGCAAATCATTTTACGCAGACCAAAAACAGGTGTTTGTGCACTTCATAGATGGTTTTATAACAAGGTTTATTTTTTGAAAAGTATTCCATACTCTGAAAGATATCATAATGCATATGTTGAAATAGTAAGCTATTGAGGTACTGATTTGTCAGACCAGATCATGGAATAACAATTGATAACAAGCTTGACTGGAATCCACACACTGCTCTTGTGTATAACAAAGTAAATCAAAGAATATTCCTTTTAACTCTTTAAGCCCTGAGTTTTTCCATTGTTTCCAGCAGTTTTTTTCTACAGTCACCTAAACCTAGTGCACTGTGTCTCATTATGTCCCGAAAAGCTTGTCTCCAACTTCTAAATAGCGGAAACGAAGGCTTAGTCATTACTAAAAAAAACTTAGTTCGCGAATAGTTCCGTAATAAAGTCACTAAGGTGGCTGTCTAAGACAGGGGTTATTGTTTTGTGTGATTGGGGTTATGTATTAAAAAATGGTGGACGCAGCCATGTTTGACAGGTGCCCGTTTTACACAGTTAAATTATATAGAAAAAACGCAAGGGGGAAATGGAAAGTGGTTATTTGTACAGGTGGCCATCTTATAGAGGTGGCCATCATGGCAGGTTCGACTGTATGCCTTTTGCAGTAGAAGCATGCTCCCCACTCTCCCCCCCCCCCCCTCCACTTTATACTCATGCATCATGATGTTCATAGCCTGCTGTTTACTGTTCTTTTGAGGCATGATTGCGACTACCGGCATCACAGTGTCCCCAGATATAGCACACGAAGTCAGTCACTTTAAAATAAGGGGGGAGGGGAGAGGGGGGAGGGAGGGGAGGGGGTGCAAACTTTACTTTTACCTGTTTTTGCTTTTTTAAAAATATATAATATATAAATAAATTTTTTAAAGATTCTTCACAAGCAGAAAGCTGACATACCTGGTGAGGGGCAGTTGGAAACCAGTGAGATGTCATCAAACGCCATATCACTTTGGTAGCTAATCCCAGTTTTACCAACAATCACCAACTGTGGGGGAGAAGTGATGGAGTTAAACAATAAAGAAATCAATTGCTTAAGAATATTACATGGGATAATTAGCAAAGAAACAAAAAGAAAGATTCACTTTTTAAAAGTATTTTTCATTTATTGAGCTTGTGGGCCTATAATTGGCTCTTTTTCCCCAAAACTGCATCCCTCCTTCTGCAACCTGCCTCTAAGAGTAGACCTATTATTAAATAAACGTTCAGAAATAAAGAGTCCTTTTCAGCTATGCAGCAAGACTGATTATCATCACAAGACAAACACAATTTACAACAAGACTGCGCAGATTAGTTATAAGTTTAAGTAAGATTTTTACGGCATTTGCAACACAATGAGGTCATATAGGTGCAGAAGATTAGGGGTGTTACAAGAGAGTAACAAACAAAAAAAGGAGGAGATATAAGGGTAATAGATGTTTGAATGGAAAGAAGGAGCAAACCACACCAGAGCATCTGCCAACCACCCACATGGTGCAGATTAAACACTTCGGGCATCTAAGAAGGCATTTAGCAAACATTTTTAACTACTTCAGTCATGCAGAAAGAGATCATCAATGATTATGGACACATGAAAAACATATGTGGCACGACTTGGTGGAAAGGCCCTCATCAATTTTTGGGCATATAGAGTTATTGGTATCATCTTAAAGCCAGTTCATTTGCCTTGTTTTTGGTGAAAAAAATTTCAAATTATAAAGAATAGAAGTCAAGACAATAGCGATTGAAGGAGGTGAGGGCGCCTTCTTCTTGAGGCAAAATTAGCAAGAAAATGGCCCCTTATTTCCATCGCTTGAAAGTCGTTGGAAACAGCAAATTTAGTTTTTGTGCCTTTAATCAACGTTTTTCAGTAAAATCAACATGGAAATGTGTTTTTACATAAAGCGCACTTGATTCCATTACGTCGTGACACGTATTCTTTCAAAATCTTTTACATCAGATCATGTTAAACAAACTTACATTAACTTGACCACTAGGCGAAGGTGGAAGTGGGACATACTCCTGCTTCCACAGTTGGCCTTGATTTCCCTGTAAAGCCCAAAGCCTCCGAGTTGTTCTGTAGAGGCCAGTGGTATTCAACTGTCCCAGGTAAATGCTTAGTTCACCCATGGTAGATCCGTACATGTTGTAGAAAAAGGACACACACTGGCCATCCGTATAGGTGAAAGGTGGAGACCACAGCTTGAACAATCGATTAGAAAACGTATTACTTGCTTCGAGGTACATGTAGTGTCCTGAAGAATAAAACAGTTTGAGAAAAATCTCAAAGCCAAGGTCAAGATTTAAAAAAGAAAAAAAAAAAAAAACCCATCAAAACAAGGAATGAAGAAAGCACATTTTGAACCTTGTAGAAATGTGGTTTAGAAGGGTGCACAACAACAGTCACAAAGTAAAATAATAAAAAGCAAACTAAGAATTTTATGACACTTGCAAAACAATAAGGTCGTATAAGTGCCAGCTCAGTTTAGTTTTAGTAAGGGTAAACTGCCTTTTCAGCGCTCTCTTTTCAGCTAAGTTATACTGTTTTTCGTGTTACACAAATTTAAAATGTTGAACAAACGCAACTGCCAAGAGTCGAGGGCAATCAAAGAGTTTTGTAGACTTTTATTAAGTGCACAACAAAGGAGACTGAATTTCATAACCATTGAGACTGAAATTTGATGTTGCATATCCATTCAGACTGAAATTTGATGTTTCATAACCAGCAAAACTGAAATTTGATGCTACGTAAGTACATAAAGCAAGGAACAGAAGGTGATTGGTATACATAATTACTTCTTTTTTTTTTATGTGTTACGACGCGGCAGAATCAGGCACTCGTCAATTTTTTGGTATATGGATTTATTGGCATCATCTTAAAAGTTTGTTTATTTGCCTTGCATTTGATGAAAAAAAATATCCATTTATCTTGAATAGAAGTCGAGGTGTTTGCGATTGAAGGAGGTAGGGGTCAGCTGGTTTCAGAGGTGATATTAGCAAGAAAATGACTGCCTGAGTTTGGTAACATCCATAGCTCAAGAGTCCTTGCAAACTGCAGATTTACATTTTTCGTGCCTTTAATCTATGTTTTTCTATAAAAATCCACACATGAGAATGTTTTTGAATGGACATACAAGGCGTTGAGGCAAAAAGCTCAACATTTTTTTTTATTCCAAACTGCCCGAAAAATGCCGATTTCTTCAACTTCATTATTTTGACGAGTGCCTGATTTCACCACGATGCCTCACATATGTAAACATACAGTGGAGCGCTGTTTAAACTGAACACTTTTAATTCAAACACAGCAGTACTCTGAAAGAACATAATATCCCCGAATTTTGTTCTTCTGTTTGAGCAACCCCTCTAAATCTAAAACTCAGCAGAACCAAAGAAATTCCCGCCATCCTACGAATATCGATTTAAACGGACTTCACTGTATTTGCCTTTCGGAAGCCTATAACTTTTCACCTTGCCATGTGTCACTTAACATTCATCAATGCTTTAAATACTTCTGCAAGAAACTCACCCAAACTAGTGCCATAAGTGTGATCAGAAGTGGGACCAGTGCCAGTTGAACCAGTGGACATTGTATTCCTCCTCCAGTCTCCATCATCATTTGGATCCTGGATGTAGCCGCACAAAGAAGAATCCTCAAAGTCGCAGTTTATTGGAGATTTGGAACCAGCCGCTGAAGAATTTTAAAAGAAAAGAAGTTTTAGGTACAGAATCAGCAGTCATGTTTTAATAAGGTTTTACCGCCCTCGCAACTGCATAAGGTCATATGAGCGCCAAGGTGTGGATGTCAACAGAGAAGTCCAAACGAAGAATCAGACTTACTCTGCTCACCTCTCTAGCCTCAACAGCACAAAGTTTGCTTCCACTATCAAGGCACCTCAGAAATCACAGTTCACAAGAGAGTGACAAACATACAAAAGAAGAAGTAGAGGAAAATGATGATAGTAAGGATGAGGGGAAAAAAAGCAGCAGAATCAGCAGTTAAGACACGTATTTGTCTGAGTAAAAAAAAGCACATAGAGACAAAAACGGTCTTTTAGTGCTGGGAAAAAAAGCAATACAATGTTGAGTTGTGTTCAGAACTCTTTATTTGACTTAATAACAAAACAGAAGATGCGGGTACAGACTTACTAGTTTATTCCAACAAAGCAAACGGACTTAATTGAACAATATGCCCAAGGGGCCTAACTTTACACATACCAGGTTTCTCTAATGGGATAAGTTAGAGAGTTACTTATAGACTTAGAATGTTTGGTACAGAAATTGCACTACAGAGATCATGTACATCAACATACATAGAGGCAAATGACGGTGAAAGAAAAGAAGTAGGACCTACCATGCTCTCTACTACTTACTTCAGTCGCAAACGAACTAGATCTTCTCTTAAGTAACTGTAGGCGGTTGGTAGGTGCTCTGGTGTGGTTTGCTCCTTCTTTTCTATCAAACATCTATCATCCTTATATTTCTCCTTTATTTCTCCTTCTCCTTTTTTTGTGTTTGTTACTCTCTTGTAACACCTCTAATCTTCGCCACTTATAAGACTTAATTCAGTTCACGGCTGTTAGAAAGCGGTACTTTAGTTCGCAGGCAGCCAGCGCGCCGCATCTTGTAATCTGACCCTGGTCACTGGGTCATGAACTCGTGGCCAGGGGAATTCCCCGTGTCCCGCTAACAGCATTGTTCATTTCATTTTTAGGACATTTAAACTCGCAAAATACGCCGATCGCTGACTTTATCGTCATTTTATTTTGCCTGTTTGGAACAAGGGGGAACTTCTGTACTTACTGAGAAAGATGCAAAATTGTATGAAATAATGATAAATATATATAGCGCTCCAAAAATGGCTCATATTTTACCATTTCCCTTTGGTGTGAATATTTTTAAATCTAAATTCCAATCAAACAAAACTTAATCAACCCTTCAATTTCACATAAAATACACCAGAAATGGTCAAATATCAAAACTCACTTTGCTGTTTTTGAGGGAAGTCCATGGTTTTGGAGTAGTGAAGAGTTGATTGAAGTATCACCTTTTTTTTCTTTGTCGGAGGCACGTTGGATAATAGTTTTGGATTTGACATGACGGGGTAAGATTACATGACAACTTTCAGCTGTTGTTCGATATTACGTATCCCAGCTCCTCTTCTTTCTAGCTTTGCCACTGAAGCATGGATAAGTACACCACCCTGTTTCCCATGTAAAGCCAAACCAAACCCATATGCTTGTATCCACGGGATGCAGTGGTTTTCGAGAATGTAGTGTTTGGGAAGTACCTTTTCACTAAAGTGTCTCCTGTAGAATGACATATAAGTTTTGATGCATGTTGTCAAAGTGTGGTAGTCCATCTTTTGACACTGGTTGGCCGTATGAGATGTGAATGTGAACGTCCCGAAGCGCGTTGTTTAAATGATTGAATTTTTCTATGAGAGTGTAAGCGGTGTCAATTATGTTTTGGTTGTGGGTGTTTTCTACTGTTTCTTTCACAATAAATGCCGTGAGGTCTTTATAAACATGACTCATGATGTATTTGTTGGCAATCTTTTTTGAACAAAATCCATCTTTCATAATGAACGAAGTCCACCGTATATGAACAGCATTTAACTTAATGATGAACAAAATCTGGAATGAATTCCAAACTTACACAAGAAACAAGGTCCAACTTACATGATGTGCAAAGTCCAGCTACTAGCTTGATGTCATCAACTGCAATGTCACCTGTGTAACTGCTGCCGTGAACAGCCACAAACTGGACCTAGGTGACAATGTCAAAGATGGATGAGACTAAAACTCTTTATCTTAACACTGTTTTCTAACACAATAACAATGACGATGATGATGATGATGATGATGATGATGATGATGATGATTTTTTTTTTTTTCCTTAATGGGCGTGGCGGACTTCACGAAGAAATTTTTGAGCTAGAGCGAGGCTCTTTTTCGGCTCCATTGTCAATATGCTTAGCGGCACCTCCACTCGTCCAAATAACTCCATTCGAATTGCCATTGTTCCTGGACATTCAAACATATGTTTGATATCCTTCTTTTCATGGCCGCATCTTCGGCAACAGGGGATGAGCTCTTCATTTACAAAGTTCTTATACCATCTTAAACTCCAATGATGGTCCGACCGCAGCCTCGCTAGCTCAACCTGGTCCCAACGACATGTGATAGATTTTTGTTCCCGCTTATAGGAGTACCCAGAATACACATGATGATGATGATGATGATGATGATGATGATGATGATGATGATGATGATGATGAATGATGATGATGATGATGATGATGATGATGATGATGATGACGACAATGATGATGATAATGATGATGATGACAAGGCCCCCTTCCCTGATATTGTATAGTACTACAGTAGTCTCACTTTCAGTTGATCCTGAGGAAGCCTTCATGGCAAAACATCAAGTTAATTTCATGAACCAAATGTTCATATTTTTTATCTGCAATTGTATTAAGACTCTCCCTACCTACTCTGCTTTTTAAACAAAGATGATACAGATGCTGATGCTGATAGCAGTGGTAGTCAGCATAATGGGGGTGATAAGGAAAACAAACAGTTCTCTGAGAGAATGTTGAGATTACAATTTACATTAAATTAAAGCTTTCCAGCAACATGCTGTGCCTATTTATAGCTATATATGAAATTTGACACTTATAGTACATCCAAGAACACTATGATTATGTACCTGATTCGCAAATCCAGTAGAAGATCCCCCAATGTCAACTTGAGCTTGGATCCAATGGTCTCCGTGCGTTCCATTCTCACGCCACAGATCCATAGTGGTTGACGAACCCTTCAGCCTGACTATAAGGCTGTTCACAGTCAACCCGTACATGTGATACCTTATCAAAAGTAAACAGTAAAGAGTTTATCAGAAACAACAGTAAAAGTGTAATGTAATCCAATAACTCAAAAATACCAGCAAGTCATTTCTATAAAATTACTATAAAACTTTTTAAGCATAAATAAAATTAATTCTCCCAAACATATATTTGGGTTCAACATGCTTAAGGTGGCATTACATGGGCGGCAGTCATTCTCCTTCAAGTACCAGGTCTGAAAAGGCATCAGCAATCCTGCTTCACCTCTCATTTCCCTGCTCCGATGCCTTTGAAAAAAAAACTGCAAACATTCTGATTTTTCCCCATCTCCCAACTGTACATGTTTTCTGAGTAAGATTTTTTTCAGTCTACCCCTGCCTCTTTTGCGTCCTATTTTTCTAACGAGAGACAAATGTTCAAGTTCTTCATGTTCATTCAAGAGTCTGAGGAACTGCATTGGTCTCTTCCTCTGGTGGTACTCCTCACTCAATCCCGTGACAGAGGTATCTCAGTCAGCTCTTGGGCTGCGTTCAATCCCACAACCGAGATAACTCGGTTCTATTGTTTTGTTTTGTATACTTGTTATTTCATTTAGGAAAATGACCTCAAGTTCTACATAAGGTCAATTTATTATTTTCCGAGCCAATTCTGCCTGAAGGGGTACTGGAATTTTATTTCTACTGTCATTACACACGGAGTAATCGCGCTTTTTATGAAGGCACTTTCAGCATGTATGTTCACACAGATCAGCTGAACATGTCTTGTAATCGATTGTCTCTGCCTTTCTCACACATACATTTTTTTAATTCATGAAAGTATTCAACAGCCTTTATTGTACATGACATACAATATAATAGATCTAGACACTCACAAGCATATTTGAATATCAATGTAAGTTGCTCTAGCGTATTCTGTTGTGAAAAAAATAGAAAGCCCCCAAAAAAGCCAAATTCGTACAACACTCCACAGCATGACTACTGAAGCTCCATACTTCAAATTTGGTATGTCTAAAGATCCATCTTAGGTTGTACTTAGTGCCAAATTTTAAAGCAATTGGACGATATATATGGTTATTAGTGGGCCCTTACATAAGTGCCAAAATTATAAGTTTTTGGGTACAATTTTGGGAAAAACTCCTGGGATTGAGGCGATAAAGCTTGTTCATTTATTTTGCTTTTAATATTTAAAAAAAGTATCCATCTATCTTGAAAAAAAGTCAAAATACTTGTGTTCAAAGGTAAAATTAGCGAGAAACTGGCAACCAAAGTTTGATGACTTCCACAACTTGAGGGCCCTTGCAAACTGCAAATTTACGTTTTTTGTGTCTTTAATCAACGTTTTTCAGCAAAAATCACTCCAAAATGTGTTTTTAAATGGACATAAGGGGTGTTGTTCCAGAAAATAAAAATTGAATCAAAACTGCCTAACAGCCGAAAAAAATGCTGATTTCTTCGATTTCATTATTTTGGCGAGTGCCTGATTTCACCACAATGCCTCACATATGTTCCTCACAGGCCGATCACAATAACAGTTAAATGGTTGGTTCATGAAAGAGGTAGCAACAGCATGTTTTCCTATACTTTAATTAACACTTTCTGAAGCAACACAAAATGATGTCAATTTAAATTTCTGGCTTTCTTATAAATCAAAATTAAGCTGTCTCAGCCACCTTTTGTGTAACAGACAATACAGTAAACATAATAGATACGTCAGTCAAAATAACAAATTGTATAAATCTTGGCACTCTGATTCACAATTCCTTAATTCTTTCCCCAATAAACCATTTTCCTCACTGTAACTAAGCCATTTCGGTAGCTCATTTTTTTTTTCCTTTCTGACTATTAGCAAATATTTTGAGAGGAAATATACCATTTAAAAAATTTGGAGAACCTCAAATGTATTGCATATATATATACAAATCAAAGTGAATTTTCTAGAAGAAAGTACAAAGAAAAAAAGTAGATTCTGTGCAAAACTGGTTTGTGTGAATTTGAAGACAATACTTTTTTTTTTCAGAGTAAATGAATTTTCTGAGTTACAAAATGCAGCTTGTAGAAAATGAAGAGTTAAAAAAATCTGCTACCAGCAACATCCCCATCTGTCTATCAAAATTTGTGCATCATGAAGCAGAAATGCGCAAAAGAAAACATTGTTAAATCCCCCTCTCCCGATAAGCTTAATTTCAGCACATTCTGCAATGTTTACAGACAATATATTCAGAAGATAATTACCAGAAGGACAAGCACTGCGTGGCGTTGCCGTTGAAACCTGTAGGACTGGATAGCACGGCCTGATCTCCGTTTCTGCCACTGGAAGTCTCCAAGTATATATAATGGCCTAAAGAATATACACGGGAAGCAAATGCTCATGCTGAGAAATAAGTGAACACGAGTCAAAAATTGCTAAAAATGGCATTTTATGACTTATCCAAAAAAAAAAAGAAGAAGAAGAAAGACAATTTTTAACATGAAACCTGAATATTTATAGTGCAAAATTAATCAAAAAATGAAAACCGAGAATCAGGGTTGGGTTGATTTAAATCAGGTTGATTTAAATCAGTTGATTTTTTTTATTTAAATCAACTTGATTTTTTTGATAAAAATCAGTGATTTAAATCACTTTTTTAAAAATTTATTTTTATTCAGTTTTTACATATTTCAACATTCAGAATTCCCTTCCTTGGTTTCATAAAACAGATATAAGGTGAAGTAGACTAATATAATCATGTTTAAAAGTCTGCTTTCCCAGCTTTCACTGTAAAATTATACAGTATTCAATTTACTTTTTTTTCCATAATTGAAATCAGAGCTGGGTTGATTGAAATCAGTTGATTTTTTAAATATTTCAATCAACTTGATTTTTAAAATAAAAATCAGTGATTTAAATCACTTTTTAACAAATGTATTCAGTTTTTACATATTTGAACATTCAGAATTCCTTTCCTTGGTTTTATTAAACATATAAGGTTTAGTAGACTAATATAATCATGCTTAAAAGTCTGCTTTCCCCCCTGTCACTGTAAAATAATACAGTATTCAATTGACTTTTTTTTCATAATTGAAATCAGGGTTGGGTTGATTTAAATCAGGTCGATTTAAATCAGTTGATTTTTAAAAAATTTTAATCAACTTGATTTTAAAAATAAAACTCAGTGACTTAAATCACTTTTAAAAAATGTATTCTGTTTTTACATCTTTAAATATTCAGAATTCCTTTCCTTGGTTTTATAAAACAGTATATAAGGTTTAGTAGACTAATAAAATCATGCTTAAAAGTCTGCTTTCCCCCCTGTCACTGTAAAATAATACAGTATTCAATTGACTTTTTTTTCATAATTGAAATCAGGGTTGGGTTGATTTAAATCAGGTCGATTTAAATCAGTTGATTTTTAAAAAATTTTAATCAACTTGATTTTAAAAATAAAACTCAGTGACTTAAATCACTTTTAAAAAATGTATTCTGTTTTTACATCTTTAAATATTCAGAATTCCTTTCCTTGGTTTTATAAAACAGTATATAAGGTTTAGTAGACTAATAAAATCATGCTTAAAAGTCTGCTTTCCCCCCTGTCACTGTAAAATAATACAGCATTCAATTTACTTTTTTTTCATTATTGAAATTAACATTTTCTTTTTCTTTTTAGACAAACACAAGCGCGTGCACACACACACACACTGTAATAAAATGCAAGTTTATCTATGCATAATTACCCCCCCACCCCCACCCCCCTTCCTTTTAGACTGACATTTTCTTCATTTTTTGTCTGTAGCCATAATTCACTGATATATATATATATATATATATATATATATATATATATATATATATATATATATATATATATATATATACTATTATATAGCAGATTAAGGCTTTCTTTTGAGGTTGCTTAATTTAATCATTAGTTAAAATAAAGACAATGCATTTTGCACTAAAAGAACATACTTTTAGCAACCAAAAATCCCAAACTGTGTCGACATTTTTTTTTAAATCCCAAAAAAAAAAAAAATCTGAAATAAAAAAAATCGATTTTTTTTATTTTTATGAAAAAAATCAAAAAAATCACCAACCCTGCCGAGAATATCTAAACTAAATGAACATGTAAAACTATAGCATCTGACTCACATTCCATTAAAAAAACCAGAGCTATACGTAAAAAAAACTTATTGAATACAATTTCTTGAATGAGCACATATTTAGCTCGATGTCCTTTCCTCCTCTTTCACAAGCAAAAACAAAACAAAAATTGAGAGACAACCACAGTGTCAACTAAACAATAAATCTGCTTCTCTGAAGAAAAAAAACAATCCCCTGATTTCACAGATTTCAAGACGGCCAAAGCTGTAATACCTGTTCCTTTAGTGTGATCCCCGGAGGGGCCTGTCTGTAGGGACAGGGTACTTCCTGAGTGTCGTTGCCATGTCGTTGCTGACACGGTGTTCGTCCATCCACACAAACCAGACTCAAAGTCACAGTTAAAGTTAGCTGAAAGCACAAGATCACCTTTGTAAGCAACGTTAATTCTCGCCTCTATAATAGCCTTAACTACTTTAATTAACCCTTTTCCTGTTGAAGCCACACCATTGTCGGACGAAACAAATTGCTGCACTGAGAGTGAAGAAAATGGGTGAACATCTACAGTCAGAATTTAATCAATTTTACTTCCTTTTAACACAAAAGAATGTAAAGACAAGGGGGCTGCTCAGTTGAAAAGTGAACTTAAACAAATGGCCACCACTGCTGATAAAGAATATGAACAAGAAAAGGTTAAGCCCTGTGCATAACAAGTAACTGGGCTGTTGATGCTAATTTTACCCAAATCCTGGCTTTCTGATCTTCCTGATTCAGAAGAGGGCCTTTCATTGTGAAAAAAACTAAGTGGGCCTAAATCAGCACATGCGACCAAATCATGTGTGAAAGAGTGCACATATGTTGGTATCTCACAACAGAATTTTGACAGAAACTAGCATTCTACTTGACAAAAAATTACTGCCTGTTTCTGCCCGATAATTCAGCTTCTGCTCTTCTCACCAGTGAACGGGTGCTACGCACTTTTGTTGCTGAAGCTCACCACCGGAGTACCAGTGCTACGGGCTCAGAGGGCTTAAAGGAGAAGGAGATGTACTAACCTGGGATGTTTGCTGGCACAGTGACAGGAGCAGTTGTAGTGGGGGCAGCGTAAGCTGCAGTTGAAGGGGTCAAAACACAAGGACTACCACCAGGAACATACTTGAGGTCATCAATTCCAATGTCTCCCTGGAAGGAAGAGCCCGCTACACCTTCAATGACGATCTGGAAATAGATATCAAAAATTTTAGGTCTTTATTGTCTTCGGTGCTTCCTTTTAAAAAACAAAACAAAATAAAAGCATTTTTTATTATGACACAGGAAGAAACAAAGTAGAGAGCAGAGAAAAAAGAACTCTCTCTCTCTCTCTCTCTCTCTCTCTCTCTCTGTGTCTCTGTGTCTCTGTGTCTCTCTGTCTCTGTCTCTGTCTCTGTCTCTCTCTCTCTCTCTCTCTCTCTCTC
>NW_004797759.1:365229-392195 GCF_000002075.1 Aplysia californica | reverse complement strand
AGTCTTACTTTTCCTTTCATAGGAAGTTTTCTCCTGCTTTTGGTTTTGTTTTTTTTGATTGATTTGATTGATATATTTTTTTGTTTTTCGTTTGTTACTTTGACAGAAAGTTCTACTTTTCCTCTCATAGGAAGTTTTCTCGTGCTTTTGATTTGTTTGATTGATTGATTTGATTGATGTTTTTTTTTCTTTCGTTTGTTACTTTGACAGAAAGTTCTACTTTTCCTTTCATAGGAAGTTTTCTCCTGCTTTTGGTTTGTTTTTTTTGATTGATTTAATTGATATATATATTTTTTTCGTTTGTTACTTGGACAGAAAGTTCTACTTTTCCTTTCAAAGGAAGTTTTCTGGTGCTTTTGGTTTGTTGGATTCATTTGATTGATATATTTTCAGGCTTGCCAACCTTCCTGAATTTTTCCTGAAACGGCCTCTCTCTCTCTCTCTCTCTCTCTCTCTCTCTCTCTCTCTCTCTCTCCTTCTCTCTCTCCCTCTCTCTCTTCACACACACACACAAACACACACACACACTCATACACACGCACACACACACAATTTATTCCCTTCTTCTGCCATTATCTCCCATACTTACTCGATAGTTCTGAGTCTGAGCCGGGATAGGCACCACTCCTTCCTTCCAGCCTTGACCCTTGTTGCCACTCAGTTCCCACACTACCTGGCGTCCGGTTTCCGGGGCCGAGTCAATGCCAGTGTTGTAGGTGGCTACAGCCACTCTCAGTGTGCCTATGCCTGCTCCGTACATGTTGTAGAACATATGAAAGCAGCCAGCACCCCCAGAAGGAAACAGTGCACTCTTCAGGCGAGCCACATCTCCTCTAGTAGTTGAAGACGTCTCAGTAAATAAATAGGTTCCTAAGGATAGACGCAAAATCCAAATAAGCTTACACCCATCGCAAGCAATTCACCTAAGTCCAAATTTAAAGAATTCCGATTTTTAATAGTTTCCTAAGGATAGAAACAAAATTCAAATAAGCTTATGCCCAATTGCAAGCAATCCACTGTTTTCACAGATTTCAAGACGGCCAAAACTGTAATACCTGTTCCTTTAGTGTGATATATTAGATATATTTAGTGTTCATATTTAGAGAATTTTAGATTTTTACGTCCTCCCAAAACTCAATCAAAGATGCAACTTTCAGCATTACCAAAAAGCAGTACGGATACGATAGTAAAACACGATATACGGATAGGGTTACGTCTTTCCCTACCAGAACAATTTCCTCAATATGACCAAGCCATTTTGGCTGACATTTTTTCTTCTCTGATCTTAATCAGAAATTTGTTCAATTTGTTCTAAGAACTCAAATGTGTTGTGCATCTAAGTGCAGGCAAAGGAATTTCGACCTGATAGTGCAAAGAAAAAAAAGTAATGTGAGTGTGAAATAATGGTTTGTGCAAGTCTGAAGACAAAACTAATTTTTCAAGCAGCACAATGCGGCTCCCTCTGATAAAGTGTGGGTGGCAAAAGCTGGAAAATGCTGCTCATAGTAGGAAATGATTCAACTGCCTTAAAGAGAAACCTCTACAGTAGCCTGTTATAGTGGTGGGCGACACCTCTATTGCTCAAAATGGGCAGGCCCCTGCAAGAAAGGTGCATTTTGTTACAGCCTGCTCTGTCAATGGAAGCTTGGAGCTAGGAACAAATTATACATAAAGAAACAAAAGTCAGGATTATTTTACTTTTCTGATCCAGCAGCCATAAGAGTTCTAGTCCTTCAGCATGTCAATATGGCAAAGAATTTACAAGTTTTTATCAGCTTAAGTCAAGACTATATTGGTAGAGACTTACTTTTTATATATTTTTTTTTTTTAATTTACCTGATCTGTTGCCAAAAGTGTGATCATTAGTGGGTCTTGTCTCAAAAGAAAAAGTCCCGCCATTACCCATCACCCAGTCAACGTCATCACTTTTATCTTCAATCCAAGAACAGCGGTCTTTCTCGAAATCGCAAGTCCCTGAGGAGAAAACCATGAAAAAATATTTTGACTCTTTTCTTCCATGCCTCAACCAGAACTTCAGTCAACAATTCAGACCTATTTACTTCTTTTTTTGGTAAGTGTTTTACAGTGCTCTCAACTGCATAAGGTCATATGAGCGTGCGGGACACATCACAATATTGTCAGTTGGTAGGAAATCTTTAATTTTGCCCGCGTGGCGGTTCCCAGACAAGGGAGAAAAATCTCAGAGGTCCCATTTGCAAGTTGCACACGTTAAAGATCTCATCGCTTAAGTGGAAGGTTCTGACAACTTTCAATGAGCAATAGAATACAAAAAATGAAGAAGCTTTAACTCTTTCCAGACGTAGTTTTTTGGGGGTCTAGACATAATTAACCTGTGACTCGATTTGGCTATGCAGGTGGGGTACAAAATAACTTCATAAGAAGCATAACCATGACTCCAAATGTAACATATGATATATCAAATTGAAGGAAATTGAATGAGGAATACATCCCAATATAAAACAAGGATTAATTTTGAACATAAGTATGCATTACAAGGGTTAGAAATGGCGATGGTGAGGAGAAAAATAAAGTTTGACGGAAAAAATTACATTCACCAAACATGTGAAAGCAAATCAGCATAGCTATGCTTATTTGCTTTCACATGTTTGGTGAATGTATCTTATCATATACAGGCCAAGAGCATAATCCATAAATTTCTGAATATGCAGCTTTTTATTTGAAAGCAATATTCCAATTTTTGTTTGAGTTATGAAATTTATACAGAGTCCAGTTACATCGTTTTGCTGATGCAAGACCGCAAGAACTAATTCACTCATTTTTCCCTAAACACACGGTTGGACAAAGTAAAACTAGATGTTTTTGTTTCTTAAATCCTTTCCGAGTTTTTCAATAGCTATAAAAAGTAATTAAAAATGATGGATCATGTTAAAACGAAACAATACAGAAGCACCCTACCACAGCCGATACATCGATGATACATCCGCAAGGGGAGTGGACTCGCGCCGGTATATCGGCGATGAGTCCGGAGAGAGTTAATGAAATGATAGTGAGATGATTTTTTTCCGTGAGGAAAACGAAGAGACAAGAAAAGAGAACAAAGGCAGGCTGACTGTTGATCAAGCAGGGTTTTAGCTAACATTGAACAGTGGTCTTTGCCGATCTTGCTCAAGTACCTTTTCACACCCCTCTTTCTGGAGCTAACTTAGGTAATATTGACGATTTTTTTTTAGGACAGAATTCTCCTGGGCTCAAAACACGTGTTACAGAAAGTTGAAAGGTGAAGGTCAGCGAGTTACCAAGACTAAAGGTCATGAAAATAGTTCAGGAACATTCACTACTCCAACAAAATGAAAATCAAGTCTGAAAGAAAGTAAACATTCTGTTACATATGATATTTACCCTTCAGAAATAAAGAGCCTCTGTTTATAGGAAAAGTATTTTGTAGTTAAAATCAATAGAACAGCAAGCTGAGAAACCTTTAATAAATTATTATAAGGGACCAATGAGGTTTTTAGCAATGAGGAAAAGTGGATGAAAAGATACAGAAGAAGAAGAAAAAGAAGAGGCGTAAAAATTGAAATTACCTGTGCTGGTGGTACACGTTCCATTTCTGACCAAGATATCATCAATAGCAATGTTGCCAGAGAAGGAACTACCCCGTGTTGCTTCGAAGATCATTTGAACAGTGCCTTGGTTCCCAGAGATGGCAGCAGATGATCTTTGCCAGTCAGACCCTTGGTTGCCTGGTTCGGAAAAAAAATATCAATCAAAGGAAGACTTTCATAAATTTCTAAAACAGATCCAAGAAAGAATAAAAATCTGACCCCACGAATAAAAAAGAAAAAACTCATTATTTACCAAACTCAGGAGATTATTAGGAAAAGAATATTTTCTTTTGTGCTCTACCACCAACTGCTGACAAGTTCCACATAATAACGAGTACAACAGCAAAAACTGCCAGCACTGGGGTAATACTTCCTTACTGTTGTAAAAGATAGCAAGCATACAAACATAAACAAAAAACAAATATCTATCTTACAAGAGTTATTTATGAACACGCACTTTAGTTTTAGTACGGGGTCTTACGGCGCTCGAAACTGCATAATGTAATATGAGCGTGCGAAACAAGTTGGTTTCTTCTCAATAGCTCATTTCTCGGCCTGATTCTGGTTAATATTACTAATTTAAACATTTTTTACGCTAAAAATCGAGCGTAAATAGATTTTCAATTTAAAACAACTTTCTAAATAACACTTTAAAATCTCAAACAATCTATTTTATAACTTTCCATAAAGGCCAATTGCCTTCATAAAATCTAAAATTCTGCTGGGAACAGCGATGGAAAAAAATATCTTTCAATTTTTTGTATTTAAAATATTTCCTTCGGGTCTCTCCGAAGTCTAGACATTCGGTTAATAATGTGTTTGTTAGGGCCATGTGTCCAATTTGTAATCAAGTAAAAATGACTTCGTCTCTTCTGGAGAGGCCCGAGGGATTTCGCGATCCCTGTTAGGGTTTAATATTATGAAAACTACAAACAATCAAGGGCTAGTTAATAAAGTTCATACTTAGAACTTCATACCTGTTAGGGCCAGCAAAACAGTTGGGGCTGCAGTGCCTTTTTTCTGTGAGAGCTTCAGTGTACCCATTCCACTGCCTACCATACGGTACCAGAACTCCACACACAAGCCAGCAGTTCCCGTGTCCACAGAGTTGTCTATTAGCCTGGCCTTCTGTCCCTGTGTGTGGATGTTTGCTCGGATGTACATATAGTGTCCTGTAAAAAAAGACAGCTGCTTAGTTTCATGGAGGGTATAACACAGAAAAAACCCAGTCCGTCATCAATTCATACAACATCTCTTTGCAAGTGGAATGGGGGTGGAAAAAGATTTTTGTATCACCATTGATCTGATTTATTTTTTTCAAATAGTAGTTCACATATGTGAAGTTAAAAAGGTCATCTGCCAGATCACTTAACAAAGTTAAAGAGCTTTCATTGAATTTTCTTTCAGTCAGGTTAAACTATCTTTTCCAAAAAGGTCCATAAATTACCTAAAAAGGATATGCAAAGCAGAAAAGAGCTTGATTTTATAACAACTCCCAAGACAGTTTCAGCAAAGCCTCTATCTCTTTAACTGAATGTTCTTTTCACATGCTTTCAATCTTTTCAATCCATTCCACTGCTGCAATATTTTCCAAGCAAGCTGACAAAATTTGAGCTTATACTTTTTTTAGCTCAGAAACAGACCACGATCTTCCATCTACAAACAAAACATATACAGCTCAACTTCCACTAGAAGAGAATAAAACCAGACTTCCCCCAATGTGTTCTTTGTGTGGCTATGCATATGAGACAGTGGATCATCACCTTTTCTACTGCACAGCCCTAAATGACCTCAGATCTATATTTCTCCCTCAGAGACCTAACATTGACAACACACTCTACGGAACATTACAGCAGCTGCAACAAACCTGCACTTATCTCTTCATGGAATTGAACAGAAGGGTGAGAGCCCCGCTGTTGCTGGATCGATAACAACAACAACAAAAACCCTTCTCTCTCATCTCGAGGTACATTAAATTCAAAGGTTTATGTTTGGATTTTACCTTCAAATGAGGTGCAATTAGTATGATTTAATGAAGGCCAGCTCAAAGGTACATTAAATTCAAAGGTTTATGTTTGGATCTTACCTGCAAACGACATGTAAGTATGATCCACTGAAGTCCCACCATTTGGATTGAAGCTACCATCAATTCCTCGAATCCAATCAAAGTCATCAGTTTGGTCTTGACTGTATCCACATATACCTTGTTCAAAGTCGCAGGTGGGCCCAGAGACACCAAGGGGAGCTGGAAGCAGAGCCAAAAGTCAACCAGCTATCACTTCTTCTATCACACCACCAAAGTGCCCAAAAAGCATTCCTAATGGACGTCTCTATCAGGAAGAATTAATTTCTAAAAATATAGAGCATTTCCTGGGGAGGGGGGAGGGCTCGTGGTCTAGAGGTTAATAGGTCCCGAGTTCGAATCCGGATAGCAACGGAAAATTTACTTCTAAAAGATTTTCTCTTGTCACATCCTTTCCTGCTCTCAAACAATGTTATGTCATCTGTTTTTGTCTCCACTTTCTGCCCCCTACCCCTCCCATCCTTTGCCCCCTTCTCTGGGCTCCTGACTCTTTCTGCAGCCTTTCTACTGCTACTCCTTCTTGGCTCCTTCTTACTGCTGTCTTTCACCCACTCCCCTGATCTTCGGGTAGGAAAGATCTACACCTAGCCTCTCAGTTAACGGCTAAAAATCTCAGAGGTCTCATGTGCAAGTTGCCCACATTAAAGATCCTTTGGTAGTATGCTTCAGCCCCCATCCGGGCAAAATTCAAACTTTCCTACTGACTGAAAATGTTTAATGTGTCTCGTGCACTCATATAACCTTATGCAGTGGTGAGTGCCATAAAACACCTAAAAAAAAACAAGTACTTCTAATACTGGTGACTATAGAAAACCCTAGTCAGTTTTGAAAGTCTGTTATTTTAGATGTGCTCTTAAGTCATAAAGTACAACATGTTTTCCTACTTGTGTGCAAAAGGTTCCATACTTAAGGGAAGCATGAGTGTCTAAAGTTGATGTTCTCATTTCCACACTTTTTTTTCTCATCTGGTCAAGCTCCGTCCTTGACAAGGAAGGACAACTGACACAAAGTGGTCAGCCACAGCAATGCCTTCATTGCACATTTCGGACATAAAAATGAACGATAGAAATGAACAGCTAAAAAACCTTTGAAATTATAAATCAAACAGTCATCAGTTTGCTGGTTTGAAAAACTTAATTCGATAAATCATAACAGACAGTATTTATCCTATCTTTGAATGTCATTTTTGAGTAAACTTTTTGTCTTCAATAAAGGTGAAAACAATTTTTCACAGATTCTCTTCTTGCTTGAACAAATATTTTCTCAACCTAATGAAGGAGAACATGTCTAAAACCATCCAGAAACTTTATATGTTATCAAACACACTTTACCAAACAGCTCAATGTGTTCATTATTGAGTTGAGTTGTCCAGAAAACGAGAATCAAAATGAACAATTGGGGGAGGGGGGGTACCAGGCAAAAACAAAAAAAATTAAAATTTCCAAAAACAAAAAAACCTGAAACATTTCGCTGAGGAATACCGCAACCTTTTGTGCTACCAGAAAGCATTTAAAGTTTACCAGGATGTGGTAGATGAAAGAAATATTGTAACCATTCCCTTTTCAAGTCTTTCAAATTCCCTTTTCAGATGCCATTCTCCTTTACACCCCAAAAGTGACAAGACAGATGTCCTCATTTTTCAATTGAATCCATTAAGAAATCTGTTTTGAAATTAACATGGAAAGAGCTGAGCCAAAAAAAAATTATTCGATAAAAATTGCCAATGGGTGGAAATATGCTGAGGAAGGGGGGGGGGGGGGGGGGGGGGGGGGGGGAGAGAGGGAGAGAGAGAGAGAGGGAGAGAGAGAGAGAGAGGGGGGGGGTGTTCTTTTTCATTATTTTGACTAGCACAAGGATGGATACAAATTGCTCCCTTCCAACTGAAAAAAATGTGACTGCTTTTCTATGATGGTAATTACTAAGTCTTTACTGCATATGTGAGGCATTGTGGTGAAATCAAGGGCTTGTGAAAATAATGAAATTGTAGAACCTGGTTTTTTTTCACTCAAGTGGCAATTTTTATTGAATTTTTAAGTTTTGGCTCAACACCTTTATGTCCATTTAAAAACATATTGATGTGTGGATTTTACCCCCCCCCCCCCCCCCCCCAAAAAAAAAAATAATAAAAGGCACACAAAAAATGAAAATTTACAAGTTCCAAGGACTCTAAACCTTTAGAAAACACCAAAATTTGACTGCCATTTCCTCGCTAATTTATATAAGAAACAAGGCAACCCCCACCTCCTTCAATCCCAAATATCTAGACTTCTGTTGAAGATAGATGGGTAATATTTTCATTAAAAGCAAGACAAATGAACAAGCTTTAAGATACCAATAATTCTATAAGCCCAAAATTTGCCAAGCGCCTGATTCCACTGTGTCGTGACACATATGAAGACTTACACTGTCCACAGGCGCCATCCGAGATGGTAATATCATCAATGGCTATGTCGCCTTCAGGACCACTGCCTACGTCAGCCTCAATCACCAGCTGGAAAATGGAACACAAAGCCCATAAATTAAAGCATTTGTAAACTTTTTCTAACAAAACTACTTAAAGAAGGAAGAAAAGAACAGCAAATAAAACTTTCAACAGTTGTAGTTCCCACTACGCACATTCCATATGTATATTATATGCAAGTTCTTCATTTCAAAATTACTCATTCTTTCTTCCCTCCTCAAAGAAGTAAGAAATCCAATACATTCCCCGCTATGACAGCAGAATACAGCAAGAAACATATTATGTGAGGCAGTGTGGTGAAATCAGGCACTTGTCAAAATAATTATAAAGTCTATTAACATGCATTTTCCCGCATGTTTGGGAATTTTTATCGAATTTTTGTTTTTCATGCCTTTCATGCCTATTAAAGACCACATTTCTTTGTGGATTTTAGTTTTTTAAAAGTTTGATTGAAGGCATAAAAAATGTAAGTTTTCAGTTTCCATGGACTCTCAAGGTAAGGAATTAACTCAACTTTGATGGCCATTTTCTCGCTTATTTACCTCTGAAATTAGGCGACCCCCATCTCCTTCAATCTCCAATATCTTGACTTGTATCCAAGATAAATGGATTTTTTTTATATCAACAGTTTTTATATCAAAAGCAAGGCAAATGGACAGGCTTTAAGATGATACCAATGACTCCATATGCCCCAAATTGACGAGCGCCTCATTCCACAGCGCCACATCACAAATGAACAGTTTGGAGACAAAACATGACAAACACCATTTTAAAGTTAGGCCAATACTAGTACCGTTGTACCTAAAAAGGTGAGGCACATTCCAATCTATTCATATCCTTTGCATACTAAGTTGATATTACTTACAGCAAAAGCAAAATTACATGATATGTACAAATAAAAATCAACACCATTACTACCTAACGTATTTCACATGCCAACATACATCAGTTACATAATTATGAAAATGGTAAATTAAAGAAAAACCAAGCTATGTGAAGGACCATTTTCAAAAACTAAAAACTAAAATACTATCCATGCTATTTATGAAAATCACATATTTGTATTCAGCAAACAGATCTTAATAAATGAAGATGGCTTTTCTTGAAATAGTAAACATTAATAGTTAATTTATTACTTTTAGATGATATGCATTTTAGCGAATTAAGAAATATAGTCAAAATAACAAAGAAAATAATTGTTTGAAATTCTTTTTTCAAATACAAGAAAAAAGGTAGCATCATTTTGTTTGAAATTGAATGATGCACTTACCCTCCAAACTTCACGAGGTTTGTTGTGGTTTTTTTTACGGTTTTTGAGTTTTAAACCTCTAAAGTCATGAAATGAACATTTTGAGAAAACCAGCAAAAACTTCAAGAAAGTGCTTTTAAGCATAGTACTTGTTCACAAAGATTTCTTTGAAATAGGACTTAAATTGAGAGTACTTCCGTTTGATTTAGCTCACAATTTTCAAGGAAAGTTTTTTTTTAAATCCCTAAAACATTGTCCAAACTAGACTCCAAAAACCTGAGTGTACCCTTAAAGATTTCATCTTTACCATAAATTATTTTACGACAAAAAATTAAACCCAATCCAAAAAACAGTTCTTTCTAAAAGATAACGCCCTTGAAGAAAAAATTTGGAAGCAAAAGAAAATTACACGAAAAAGAAATGAAATAATAAATCCTCTTCACCTGTAAACGGTACCGAGCATGAATGTTTAGATCAGCCCGGAACCATTGATTGCCTTGTGTTCCATTCTTAGCCCAGAGCAAATAGGTATAGGAGTGAGCCAATCTAGAGATCTTCAGAGTGCTCACATCATCACCCCACATATAGTACCAGAAGGTGAGACATTTATCGCCAGCTGGAATGGATGGGCTAACCAATTTTGCAGACTCATGGTTCTTTTGGGGCGCTGATGTAGAGATGTAAGCAAAGTATCCACCTGTTTGGAAAATGAAAATACAAGTTTTAATTAAATGAATATTCTTATTGCCTTATTTCAAGACATTCACACTTATATTATTAGAAAATAATCAGAATCCCTTACCATAAAAGAGTCAATAAATAGTTACCATAAGTGTTCACTAATAATACCCAAATGCCTGTCTGTTATAAAAGACGTCAGTCATCAGTCGAAGTCCGACCATACACCAAACCAGTCATGTTGGTGATTTTGTTATCAACATAGATCTAGTCCATCAGCGTCCGGGGTGTACCAGTTATACTCTTTGCTGTTGCATGCAGGAGACCCAAGTTTAATTCCAAGGCGAGAAGAAATTTGTATCTAGTATCTCTGCATTTCTACTAGGATGTTGTATCCCTCTCACCAAGGCTTGCACCGACAGGCAAAGTCAGAAGCCACCCTACTAATTGATCTAATTTGTGTCAATGCAATAAGAACACCCTCTTTTTCTGTTTTTAATTTAGATCTAGCAGATATCTGTCAGAACAGAAAAAGAAGAAGATCAGCTGAAGAGATCAGTGAGCAAGTCTTTTTTTTTATCCCTTGCCCATTTATATGAGATTGACGCCATCTAATTAATATAAAAAGTGCGTATGATAGTGTCCAGTAGTGCATTACATACATACATAGTATGACAAGTAACTTTTGCAGATAGAGATTCAAGGATTATAGACGTAAATCAATGAACTGAGAGCATTGCTGATTTTTAGAAATAATGGTGGTGATGAGTGATGAAGTGGGATTGCGTCTTAAGTAATGTTAGCGATATTCCGATATCTTCCTCTGCTCCAATGAGTCACGGGGAACGTGGACACGCTCTATCCCATTCCCTACTGGAACCATCTTTAATGTCACCATGAATTTCCGGCGAAATCTGACTTACTCCCTGAATGATCTTTGTCTGGTCCAGACTGCCGGGTGTGGGCCCGCTGAGCCTGTCTCTGCCACTGAAAGTTATCTCCCTGTGTGTCCTGACTCCAGCTGCAGAACCCTACATCAAAGTTGCAGTCCACTGTGCCCGTAGCTGAAATCATAAAGCCAAATGTAGCACAATTTGGTTACATAAGTGCAGAAGATTACAGGAGTTACTAGAGGGTAACACACATATAAAAGAAGGAGAAGAGCTGAGGATGATCAATGTTTGATAGGAAAGAATGAGCAAACCACACCTAAGCACCCGCCAAACACCCGCTCATTTATGTATATGTACATATGAAGAGCTTTGTGACAAAACACATTAGAGTGAAAAACACAGCAAGAGCTTTTTTTTTCAATACCAGTATGCCAATAAAGAAAAAAATCTGAACTTAAGCAGCATCATAGGCTGAAGTACTTTTTGTGACAAAATATTTTAAAGCAGAAAGGGACAAAGATCATGTAGTTAACTGAAGGGAAAGATGGGGAAATCTAAATATCGGAAATGACCCATTTAGTCATAAAGCCAATCTTATATATCTCACTTGTAAAAGTTGTGTTTTATACAACATAAAATTACATGGTAACGGGAAATGCTTCCATAAATGGTGAATTGGTATAGAGTTAACACCCCTATCAACACTATTTTAGTTATTTAAGAGGCCAGATGCCCGGTTTTAACATCCATCTCCAAAAGCACACAGCCAAATGGGAAATTTGGGTAGAGTGCCTTTCTGAATGGACTCAAACTTGGACTAAGATGAGGCTCGAACCCCGAACCCTCAGTCTCACAGTTACAAGTCTGAGGCTACCGACGCCACCATGCTTGCAGACTCTAGTGATTTAGAATGGATTAAATAAGGCGAAAGTGAAACAAGAAGATGACAGAAGTCAAAAGAAACAGGATGTTAGATTATCATTGACAGTCAGAAGATTAAACCGAAAAATATCATAAAATTTAATTTCACGAAAGGGTTGTAGATAGGCCTATATTAAAAAATTCCCGATTTCAAAATGTAGTACACTAAAATCTCAAAACTTACTAAGCTTTTTTTTTTAAGTGTTTGTACGAACAATAAAGGCATTGGAGAGCACTGGCATTGAGCCAGTTCGCAAAAGTCAGACAAACGTTTACCTGGTGGTGTGGGAGATGCTGGCCTGAAGGTCACAGGGGTAGATGATGGTTGAGCAGATGTGGGATTTACTGTTAGGATGAGGAAACACAATATTACAAATCTGCCGTAAGCTGACAAAAAGCTTTTTTTCAATTTGGTGCCAAAGATTTTTATTTATTAAATCGAAAGTCTGTTCAGTTACCCTACTTGTGAGAAAAAATCAATGTCAAACTGTGCCTAGTTTTTTAATAAATTAGAATTCAAATTCCAAAGCCCTCTTTTTTTCAATGGTTATGCTGACATAAAACCTTTTTTCCTCGAAACTACTAAGAATTTTAAAAAGGCGTTTTGTCAGTTTACAGTAGAAATTAAGATAGCTCTTAAGACCCGATCCAAACCGGAAGTCAGAAGGGCAAAGTTAGGTTCATAGATCATATCTGAAACACTTCTCTTATGATCAACAAGAGAGTTTTTCTACAGCTTCATAATATGTGAGTGTGCTTGGAGAAAAGTTCCAGTTGTCAGAAATTTTGGATATTAAAATAGAGGTTTTTTCTTGCAGTAAATTTAACGCTGAACACATTCATTTTTTTAAAAATTATTTTCTTGAGTAGTTTTACAGATATGCCACATTTTGTCAATCAAGGTGTAAAAACATAGAAAAACGCCTTTTACCTTAGCATGTTAACTCAATTTCTAGCCCACTTTTAACCTTTGGTGAAGTACATGTTGCAAAAATAATTAATTAAAAAAATATTTAGACTTAAAATATTATAAAAATCCTTTCAACGTGTTATTAAGAAAAGGCTTAATGTATGTTTTCTGATGGAACTAAATTTTTGACCAGGTATAACTTTTTTGACCTTTTCACCCTGTAGCTCAAATTAATAGCTTTGCCGACAACTGGGACTTTTCTCTAGGCATACACACATAATGTGTGCTACAAAAAGCCTCACTCTCATTAATGCTCAGTTGTGCATTATGTTTGGATATACTTGTCAGATGAGGGAAAGCAAAAGCTAACAGCTGCACCTGCATGTGCATATGTGAAGCATGCTGACAGAATGAGTTACTTCTCGGATTCAAGCCTTAAGTTAAGGAAATCGATAAATCACTCTTATAGATGAAGTTTTTACAATTTATAAGTATAGAATAATAAAAGACAGGTTCTAGTTAAAGAATATAGCATTAATTTTAAAAAACATCTACAAATTTGACCTTATTGAAGGTGTTTGGACAATATCTTCGTTTGTGCATTGCGATAAGTAACTCATTTTGTCAGCACGCCTCACATAAATTCATCAGAAACAGATCAAATCCCTCCCAAGTGGACATAGGAGAAGCAAGCAGACAAATGGCATCATTTAAACATCAAGTAACAACAGAAAAACTGCAGAGGAAAAAGAACCATCGTTCAGAGAAAGAGGATACAGGTAATTGAAAAGCCTTACAAAATGCCCATGTTGGCTGAAGACTTGAGAAACTAAGATGCACATAGTGACTCTATGGGTATGCCAGTAAGAGAGGAGAGATGATGTACTTGTGGCTCTGAAGCATATGTATATGTTATTATTCCTCTTCTATCATCATCTTCAACAATTAAATGTGTTTTCTGTCTGTCTCTCTTGAGACATGAACCGTCGTGCAATTCTGTTCAGCACAATATTAAAACAGAGTACCTTCAGTCGGTACCCTCTTACCCGGTAACAAATTAAATTCAAAGCTTGAAGAAAAGACTGTTCCAGCTTTCTTTCACGCAGAGACGATGATTTTTTAAATAATTGTTTTAACCCTTTTTGAGCCATACCAGCTTAAACCGGCCTTCCCAACAAGCTATCATACCGCCTTTCACCAGTCTGACACACCCGTCTTTAGCGCAGGTTTAAAAATAAGAACATTCCATTCAAGATTAAGATGCTGATGTCCCAGGTCTTTCTATGTTAAATTTCACAGAAATATGTCACTTAGATCAAACAGAAAAGCAATTTCTTTGCTACACTCCCTCGACCTCTGAAAAGCACTGGAGTAATTCGGTACTGGGAAGCCATCAGCTGGTCGTTATTTTGGTTCTGCTATATTGACCGACCTGCTGACCTATTAGTTGTGCTAAGAGGGTTAAATAACCGTTCAAAACATAAAAACTTACTTCCACAGGGAGCATTGCTATAGCCAAGATCATCAATGGCTATATCACCATAGGCATTTCCGCCTCTTACGCCTTGAACGTAAATCTATTCAGGAAAGAGAAAAAAACAAAATTAAAGAGCATGGCACTCAATGTACATGAAACTTAACTCCTTATAAATCTCAGGCAAGCCATTCCTCAGAACCGCTGTGCCAGTGAGCTGCTGGTAGTGGGTCGGGCACATTCCTTTACGATGACTTCAACGTCAAATTACTTTTCAGCAATTGCCAAAAACAGGTCTTTTTTGCCAGGAGTTCATCATTAGATGAAGAGCTATCCAAATCGGTTCACTTGCTTTGATTTAATGACCAATAATGACATTTATGTTAGTTTTTTACTTTTGTACCGAAAAAGGGCCCCAGCATAGTGAGTTTACCCCCCTGGGAAATTTTGTCCAAAATGTTTGGAGATCTCATCAGTTTTAAGATAAGAATCCAACAAAGATTTCACATATAGCAAACATCAGCTGAGTCATACACAATATTTACTCTGAAACAATTAATTGCTCAAGATTTTTCAGTAAATAGATGAAAAACAGAAATCTTTATTTTTCTCAAAACCGGATAAATGGATATGTCACTTTTTGTTGCGAAAGTGTTCATTTCTTCAATAATAATAATATCGAGCTTATACACTTAGCGTCAATAAAAACCAGACACATTTTAATTGCGTGTTTCATGAAAAGTTGAAAATCCATTGAGCTGAAATTTTCCACACGTCATTGTGAACACTTGACACTCGTGATCAGCCTGCATTTATGATCAGGTGCCCAGTTAATAAAGCTCAGGTCTTGTTTTGTTAAAAACCGTGTTTTTTCATTTTTCACGAACGTTTTTTTTTGTTGTTTTTTTTTAATTGGTTTAACACATCTTTTATCTGTAGCCAAGAATAAAACGTTAAAAGTTTCATTTCAAGACATCTAAATCTAAAGATACAGCATGCCGCGTTTAACGAACGAAGAGCGCAATCAGGCAGTTGGTATGCTGAGGGCCAATACGCCAGTAGCGAATGTTGCAAGGACCTTCAATGTGACAAGAGACACAATATATCGACTAATGAATCGTTTGCAAACGTCTGGATCCGTGCAGGATGGTCCCCGGACGGGTCGTCCTAGAGCTACAACACCAGCCCATGACCGGTACATTCGGGTCTTACACCTACGAGATTGCTTCCGGCCTGCTACCAAGACAGCCAGGGAGGGGCCGGGACGGAGAACCATAAGTGCCCTGACTGTGCGCCGACGCCTCAGAGCTCAAGGTCTCATTCCTAGACGCCCTGCTCGACGCATCCGCCTGCTCCCGAGGCACCGCCGAGTCAGACTCAACTGGGCCCGCCTGCACCGACGGTGGATTTTGAGACAGTGGGATAATGTGATGTTCACAGATGAGTGTCGTTTCCAACTGCAAAGCAATGATGGAAGGCAGCGTGTCTACAGAAGGATTAATGAACGTTTCTCCAACAGTTGTGTGAGTTCAGTTGGAGATAGGCGTGGTGTCATGGCCTGGGGTCGGATAACCAGCACCGGCCGCACTTACCTCGTTTTCATCAACAGACGCTACCTTGATGAAATCATTCGCCCGCACGTCCTCCCATTCTTGGCTCGCAATGGAAACACCATATTCCAACAGGACAATGCTCCAGCTCACTGTGTCCACCTAACCACAAACTTTTTGAACATCAACAATGTGAATGTTCTCAATCCATGGCCGGCTTTGAGTCCCGATCTTAACCCCATCAAACATCTTTGGGATATGATGAAAAGGCAGCTCAGAGCCCTTAGACCTCAGCCGGTCACCTTGAATCAGCTCCGTACAGCACTTACAAACATATGGAACAACATTCCACAGCATCCCATACAAAGACTTGTGCGAAGCATGCGGCAGAGGTGCACAGAAGTCGCCAATGCCCACGGCGGCTATACGCGGTATTAACTGTAACTTTTCATTTTAGGGCATACAATTAAAAGATCAAATTTCAGGTTATAAAGTTCATTTTTTTAAATTGTTTTTTGTATAATTGATTTGTAAAATGTTCAAACTTTCCTTATAGAGAGATTGTTTCTGGTTAAAATCAATCTTCCAATACAAAAAGCACTAAAGAAGGGGTGTCTGGTTTCTTTTGACGCCAAGTATATTTCTTCTAAAATAATTATACAGTACTTTCATTTCCTTTATGATAATTATACATACATTTTTTTCTATCTTTATTATACTTACATTTCTTCGATAATAATTGTTAGGCATTGCAGTGGAATCAGGCACTTGTCAAAATAATGAAATCGAAGTTACCAGTTTTCTGCCAGATTTGTTTTTTACCCTTTTAGATCCATTTAAAACTACATTCCTGAGTGGATTTTACTGGAAAACTTTGATTAAAGATGCAAAAATTGTACACTTCCCATTTCCAAAAACACTACAGCTTTGTAACTCTACAATCTTTAGTGGCCATTTTCTCACTAACTTTATTTCTGAAACCATACAACCCCCACCCAACTTCAATCACAAATAAAATTACTTCTACTCATGATAGACGGGTATTTTTTTTCAAGGAAAGATAGACTAATAAACAAACTTTAAGATGACACCAATAATTTCGCATACCCAAAAACTGACGATCGAGCACCTTATTCTACCACGTCATGACACGGTTGTACTTACAAAGAAGCTGCTGTAAGGGGAGCGAACTCCCACCTGTCCACTGAGCCAAGCATTGTTTTGTGCTCCACTGAGCTTCCACAGAGTCGTGTTCTGGGAAGGGGAAGCACTCAGCACGATGCTCAGATCTCCGATGCCAGAACCGGCCATGTGGTACCAGAAGGTGAAACAACTACCATTGGTGGCCGGAAGTCTAAGGGCAGACAGAAAATAGTTGTTGATGCAGTTTATTAACCTCTTGACTACTAACCGTATAATATGCACCCCACATGCTCAGGAAAATCCCACCATGCCAAAGATGTCACACGTCACAATCTTTAATCTACGATTGTTTAATGCTTATTATAAGAGATAGATCAGTAAAACTTGTATCAATAGAAAGAGAAATGAAGGGACGAATTCATCCTTTGACAAGACCTGTGTATAACAAGCCATAAAAAATGGGTTTCAGACACCATACGGGATGCGTTTACAGAGCACTGGGCGGCTGATTATCGACATGATTGGGATAAGTCTGCAGTGCAGTCAAGGGGTTAAGAGAGTGTAGAAAATTTCAGAGACATAAAAGAAGTCATATAAGGTGGTGCTGAAAGAAGCCAGTAAGGGAAGGTCATTAATAATAATAATTGGGGAGAGACTTAAATGCAGGTCCTAGGACTTTTGAATTAACATTGCTCAAGGCCTTCAACATCATGCTCTCACTGGAAAAACCGATGGCAAAAAAGACAGAAGGAGATCAAGAATAAATAACGCTCTTACAGAGTGTTCTAGTCAGGAGAAAGGAACAGAACAAGGCAATAAAGAAGTTGTTGGGTTTTTCAGAGCACTCAAGCAAAGAAATGAGTGATGAAACGTGATTGTATGCGTCATTTCAGAACTTGTACTTGAAGAAGAAAAAGAAAAAGAAGGAGGAGGAAGAGAAGGAGAAGGAAGAGAAGGAGGAAGAGGAGGAGGAGGAAGGATAACAGGTGTTTGCCAAGTTCAATGCCCTCCAATAGTCAAGAGGCATCATAATATTCAAGTTGCAGGTTTGTTCCTTTCCATCATAGTCATAACACAATTGCTTAAGTCATTTTCCCCCAGATTTCTAGTTATTGGTATGGTAAAAATAATGTTACTTGACCACAATACCTTCACTACAGCAGGGTTTTGTTTCAGAGGCAAAATATTCAAATTACTGAGACATTTCCATGCTTTCTTTAGTCATTAGGCTGAAATAAGAAAACTCCAGGGGCTTTTTGTTTTTTTAAGCGCCTTCTCAAGACAACAAAAATTGACTTAAACAATTGAGTTAGGACCGTGGCTATATTTGCTTGGGGGCTAGTATTGTGAGAAAAAAACTTACAAGATGCTATTGGCAAAATGAGTTGCTTCTCGCAATCCACAAATGGAGATACAGTATTGTCCAAAAATCGACACTAGGGTAAACTTTTTACATTGTGTATTGATGCCATATTCTTAAAGTATAGCACTCCTTATATTATTTCACACTAATAAATAGTCAAAACTTCACCTGTAAGCTTGATGTATCTATTTCCATAGGGCTTGAATCTGAGAAGTAACTCATTTTGTTAGCTCGCTTCACAATTATAGATAACCATAATGCAACACAATAACAAATATATGAAGGGAACCGAGAGGAAGTAGGCAAACAAGAGCATGTCACAGCCACTCATAGACCTGTGGCAAAGGGCAATACTGACCTCTCACTGGACAGAATAACTCTCTCCCCTCTACGTCGAGGAGCAGAAGCTTCAAGGTACAAATAATGGCCCGAGACGGTCTGCGTGGTATGATCTGTTGTGGGTCCTGTGCTGTAGGAACCTGAGGAATGGAAAAGCACAGAGAGATATGGGAGGCATCGTGGTTAAATCAGGTGCTTGTCAAAATAATGAAATCAAAGAACTGGCATTTTCTGCCAATCTGGATCTAATTCGTTTCCAAGTTCAACATTTTGTATGTCCATTTAAAAACACATTTCTCTGCAGATTTTACTGAAAACCATTTTTTTAAAGCAACAAAAACGTAAACTTGTAGTTTCCAAGGACTCTCAAGCTACGCAAATCATCAAACTTAGGTAACCATTTTCTCGATAATTTTACTTCTGAAACCAGGCGACCCCCATCTCCTTCAATTGAAAATATGTCGACTTCTATTCAAGACAGATGGGTATTTTTTCATCAAAAGCAAGACAATGAACAAGCTTTGAGACGATACCAACAACTCCAATAATTGACGAGCACCTGATATCACTGCATCGTGACACATTAAATATATTTTTTTAAATTTCAGGATTTAAACGACACAGGCCCAGATTTCACAGAATACACTAGCACAATGACCTTGAGATAAAGTAAGAATATATAAACTCTAAGTATAAGGACTCCCTCATACGCCACTTCTCAAAAACAGCATCTGGCCGGATATTACACTAAGCAGTCAATATCACAATTTTTGCCGTAAATGTTATCATTACTTTTATTATTGTTAATCTTTTACATTTGATACAAGATTTACAATCATATCAAGCTCTCTTAAACTCTAATTAGGTACGACTTAAACTATAACAACAGATCTAATTTCATCTGTTCAACTTCAACAAGAGTAAATCGGGATATGGTTCTCAAAGGAACTTTATTCTTTTTTTTTTTTTGTAAAGTGTTTTACGGCATTTGCAACTGCATAAGGTCATATGAGCGCGCGGGACACACCTAATATTTTCAGTTGATAGGAAATTTTGAATTTTGCCCGGCTGGCGGCCGAAGCCTACTCTTATCGATTTTAGACCACCAAGGGATCTTTTATGTGCGCAACTTGCACACGGGCCTTCTGAGATTTTTCGCCCTTGTCCAAGAAGGTTAGGTGTAGATCTTTCCTACCAGAAGATCAGGGGTGTGGCTGAAAGATAGCAGTAAGGAGTCAAGGAGTAGCAGTAGAAAGGCTGCAGAAAGAAACTTTTTTTTTAACACCCAAGCTAACACCAAAAAAAAAAAAGAACGCGGGTGGCTGGAGGGCAGCAGTAATAGATCTTACTTTTTATCTTTTTCTCTGTTGTTATCTCTGAAACCTTCTCCAAAACTTACCTGTTGCTCCACTCAGTTTTTGCCAGTCAAAATCAGCGGACGGCACATTTATCCAGGAGCACAAATCCCTCTCAAAGTTGCAAGTGGCTGAACATAAATCAAACAATATAATTACAATAAAATAAGATAAATCTTTATTGTCCAGATCCTGGAACATTGGTTTGGTGTTTCAACACATACATGCCGTATGCATGCACGCATGCACGCATGCACACAAGCACATGCACACACACGCACAAACACATACATACACACACAGGTGGGCAGACCCATACACACACACTCTCTCACACATTCTCTCCTCCACACACATCTATGCACATAAACATAATAATATTATAATAGTATGCTTGCACTCACAATCAAGCTCACAGTTGCATGCATCATATAAAGGAACAATAATTGTTAAGAGTAATAGTCCTTGAAGAACACATGGTATATTTCACAAAGTACTGTTACCAAAGGGTTACCATTCATTTTCAGAAAGATTCTGTACCAAAGGACAACCGATAACCAACTGTGTATTGCTATATGCTTTTCATAATACATAAGAGAATTTGCACTTGACAGAAAATGCACAAAGTATGATTCTTCCACAACTTTACCATTTTAACTAGCCCCCCCCCCCCCCCCCCCATCCTCCACATAACACACACACACACACACACACACACACACATACAAACACACACACAAACACACACACACACACACACACACACACACACACATACACACACACACACACACACATCAAACACATGCATAAAGCACTCTGATATCATCTATCAAAAACAATAAATCCCTTCTTTACACCTTTAAACAAATTAGTGTAAAACAATAAATTTCTTTGATCTTATTTTCAAAGAAGTCAGCTCGGCTTCTGATTGCAATAGAGTCATCAAGTAGATAACTTTTCCCAAGATGGGGAGACTAAAATACAAAAATTTGAGAAAAAAAAATTGAAACTAATACCCCCCACCTATACACGGCAGACAGTACAAAATATTTTTTTTATGTGAGGCATCACAATGAAATCAGGCACTCTTTAAAATAATAAAATCGAAGAAACAGGCATTTTTCCATCAGTTTGGGCAATTTTTATCTGATTTTTGTGTCTTGGTTCTACACCTTTTACGTCCATATAAAAAAATATTTCAATGTGAATTTTACTGAAAAATGTATCGAGAACGAGGAAAAAGAAGAACTGAAAAATGTTGATTAAAAGTACAAAGATATGTAATTTTTCAGTTTCCGGGGACTCTCAAGCTCCTGAAGTTACCAGACTTTAGCGGCCATTTTCTCATTAATTTTATCACTAAACCCGTTGACCCCACCTCGTTCAATCGCAAATATCTCGGACTTTTATTCAAGGAAGATGAGTATTTATTTCATTGAAAGCAAGACAACTCTACATGCCCAAAAACTGACCAGTGCCTGATTCCACAATGCCATGACACCAATGTATTTCGGTTTTTGAAACAAGTATCTTACCCGGAGTAATGCAGGCTCCCATCTTGACATTTACATCATCAAGACCAATGTCACTTGTGTAGCTGCTGCCTTTGATAGCTTCAAAAACAATCTAAGACAACAAAAAAAGAAGATATTTCAGAATGCTACGTGGATAACTTCTCGATACTAGTGAGGTACCAGAGGGATAAGAGGCGGAGTGGGGTGTTTGGCTGTTTTTGTTCTTAAAGATGTGAAGACAGCTCAATATATTATAATAGCAGTAGGGTTGCTATTAGATTGGTGATTACATCAGGCACAGAATGAATGCAAGTGAGAACACTTTCCAGAAAAGAAAACGCCTTTACAAACTTATCAAACTATTAGAAGAATTGTAAGAAGCCTTAAGGGGAGGAGCGACCCTTGATTTTGCAGATTTTGGGTCAGACTATGCAAATTTTATGTCGGCTGATTTTTTAAAATCAATCAGTTTTTTGTCTAAAAATAGCATGGAGACAATTGAGAAAGTCTTCATTCTCCTCGTAAATTGCTTTTGAAAACATGAGGATGGGTTAATATTGTGAATTTTTACAATAATTGTCTTTTTCAAAAAATGTAATTTTTTTGCAATTTTTTCCCTACTCCTTCCTTACTTTTCATCCTTTTGACATGAAACTTCCAGGAAACATAGACGGCAAGGCTGCGATCAATGTAACAGAGAAATATTTGAGAAAAAAAAAACATTTTTCCATTGGCAAGTGATGAGGCAACCTAAATTCAGAAAGTTTTTTATTCTTTGGGAAAATTCTCATATTTCTTTTTTCATTTGCACTTATTGAAAAAAACTCCTTGTTTAGGTATACTCTCACCAAATTTGACGTAAATAAGGAAGCCTTCAGGATTCTAAATTCATTGTTTATTTTCAAGATGGCGGTCATTTACGTAGCAACCGCTGCAGCTATGCCAAAATAAAATTGAGTATCAAGAGATTTTACTATGCTTAACTTATATGTGTGCTTAGATTTGATCTCGGGCAACAAACATAGAAAATGATCCTCAAGGGTAGCTCCTCCCGTTAAAGACATATTGTTAATAGACTTGATCGGAATCAGTTCCAAGAAATTCATGGGATAGGGCAAATGATCTACAGTCTAGCTCGCTTGCACATATACATGTTTCTTTGTATTAACACTTACATAGCGAAATCCACACATGAGGAAAAGATTTCCCAGCCCCACCAACATCACTCTGTGCATGCTAGACTGTAGGCCAATATATACATATATAAGAATCTTCTCGTACACTTTTCTTTTTCTCGTAATAAAAAAAACCTTTCATTTGCCTTGTATCTGCCCATCCCCGTGATTTTATGCACCCCGCATAATTTAGCAAAATTTAATTCATTTTTTACATAATTTCTCATTATTTTCCTTTATCATTCTTTGTCAAAATTCACAGAATCGCATAATTTCCCATTTTTGGGCTCAGTTTGCATAATTTCAGAATTTTTCTTGCATAAAACGACGGGGACAGATCTGCATAATGTCATATGAGCGCCCAAACCCATTGGTTAAGTTTAGTAAGAGTTTTATGAGGCTCGCAACTGCATAAGATCATATGAGCTCGCAAACCTATTGGTTTGTTGCCTGCCTTACCTTCACATTCTTCTGAAGCAAGCTAGAGTGCAATGTTAATTCACCCTTGTTCCACTGGTTGCCAAGATTTCCAGTCATGCTCCACAAAATGGGGCCCAGGCCACTTTGTCCTGCAGTTGCCAGCTGAAGATAAGATAATACAAGATAAGATAAGATAATACAAGATAAGATTAGATGATACAAGATAAGATAAGATAATACAAGATAAGATAATACAAGATAAGATAATACAAGATAAGATAATGCAAGGTAAGAAAAGCTAGGACGAGGTAAGTAAAAAAAAAAAGTACAAAATCAGGAAACAAACTAAACTTCTATTCTGTCGTAAGCTTGGGTTTTTTTTATTCATAGCAGTTTCAAGATAAAGAGACTTTTTGTCGGCATAACCATTATTTTAAAAAGACGTTCTCTGAAATTTGAATTATAATTTATTCAAAAACTAGTCACAGTTTCACTTTGAATTTTTCACACAAGTAGGGTAACTGATCAGGCTATCGATTCAACAAATTTTAAAAATTGGGGCCAGAATTTTAGAAAAAAAAAGGAGTTTAGTCAGCTTACGGCAGTACTATTAGTGGTGGATGGATTAAAACAACAATGCAAGAGACTCTCTCTCTCTCTCTCTCTCTCTCTCTCTCTCTCTCTCTCTCTCTCTCTCTCTCTCTCTCTCTCTCTCTCTCTCTCTCTCTCTCTCTCTTATCAATATCTTAATATTCTGGACTCTGGCTGATTTTCTAAAAAGTAGCATTTTTCTCAGACTAAAAAGGCTTGATTTCAAAGAAATTTTACAGTGTAGAGTTATGATACAGGATTAAGAAATGACACTATAAAAAGAGCCTAACTGCCTAAATAGAGCCAGAGTTTTTTTAACTGCGATAAAGAAAGAAGCTCACCCGGACGTTCAGTAGACCCATGCTTCCTCCAAACATGTGGTAGTAGAAGGAAACACACAAGTCTTGATGAACAGGGACAAAGGATGGGCTGTCTAGACGAGCTGTTGTCCCAGAAGCCCCACTGGAAGTCTCCAGGTACATGTAGTATCCTACACGTGACAAAACAAAGACCGATGTGTGAGGCATCATAGTAAAATCAGGCTCTCGTCAAAATAATGAAATCCAAGAAACAGGCATTTTTCTACCAGTTTGGTAATTTTTACTGAATGTTAATATTTTCGGCTCAAAAACCTTTTCTGTCTGTATAACAACACATTTCCATACGGATTTACTCAAAAACATTGATTAAAGGCACCCAAAAAATTGGACTTTCCAGTTTTCAAGGGCTCTCAAGATATTTAAGTTATCCCCACTTTCTTCAATCGCAAAAATCTGGACTTCTATTTAAGATAGATGGGTACATTTTTTATCAGAAGCAAAACAAATTAGCAAGCTTTCAGAAGATACCAATAACTCCGGAGTCCCAAAAACTGACAAGCGCTGTGATTCCACCTCGTCATGACACATAATATGTGAGACAGCTTGGTGAAATCAGGCGCTCGTCAAAATAATGAAAGTAAAGAAACTTACACTTTTCTGCTGGTTTGGAGAATTTTATCGAAATTGTGTTTTAAACTGTACACCTTTTATGCCCATTTAAGAACCCATTTAAGTGTGAATTATATTGAAAAACGTTGAATGAAGGTATGAAAATATAAATTGTCAGTATCCAAGGACTCTGAGGCTTTGAAAATAACCAAACTTTGGCAGCCATTTTCACACTAATTTTACCCCTGAAACCAGGCGACCCCACCTCATTCAACCACAAATATCTCAAAATGTATTCAAGATAAATGAGTAATTCTTTCATCGAAAGCAAGGCAAATGACCAAGCTTTAAGGTGATACCAATAACTCCACATGCCCAAGAATTGATGAGCGCCTGATTCATGACACATTATTAAAGAGCCAGCCGCTATAGCTCTGTATCAAATTTCTGTGAAGATTTTAATGAAAAAGTTGATAAAAGACACTAAAAATGAAAATTATTTGTTTCCATGGTCTCTCAAGCTATGTAAGACACCAGACTCTGCCGGCCATTTTCTCGCTTATTTTATCTCTAAAATCAAGTGACCCTACCTCCTTCAATTGCAAACATCTCGACATGTATTCAAGATTGATGGGGAATTTTTTCATCATAAGCAAGACAAATGAATCAACTTTTTAATGATACCAATAACTCTATAAACCTAAATTTTGATGAGCGTCGGATTCCACCACGTCGCAACACATATAGAGCATGCTGACTCCTAACTTTATAGAGAACCGACATTAATCTGAGGCATCGTGGTGAAACCAGATGTTCGTCAAAATAATGAAATTAAGGAAATCAACATTTTTCCACAATTTGGTAATTTTCATCGATTTCTGAATTATTATGGGCTCAGCACCTACTATGTCCCCTTAAAAACACATTCCTGCATGGATTTTACTGAAAAAAGGTTTATCAAAGACATACAAAAATGTAAATTTGTAGTTTCCAAGAATACAGCTTTGGAAGTCACCAAACTTTGGTGTCCATTTTCACTCTAATTTTTCCTCTGACAACAGGCAATCCCCGTCTTAAATCACAAATATCTCATATTTCGACTTCTATTCAGGATACATGGGTATTTACCCAATCAAAAAGCAAGGCAAATGAACAAGCTCTAAGACTGTACCAATAGCTCTTTGAGCCCAAAAGTTGACGTGGGCCTGATTCCACACATGTCGTGACACGTATCATTGGTTTGAGAACAAAAATAAAACTTGACCTATCCCTGCCATTAACAGGTTTCGAGCTGTTTGTATCCGAACTTACCAGAACTTGTTCCATAAGTGTGGTCAGAACTGGGTCCAGTATTGACAGAAGATGTCGATCCAAGCATACGTGTCCAGTCTGTATCATCAGAAGTGTCTTGTGTAAATGAGCAAATGCTGGTTTGTTCAAAATCACACGTGAAGGAAGTCCCGTTCTTTAAAGTAATTGTGCTTCCACTTGAGGCTAGAAGAAGAAAAACAACGAGCATTTAGACATTTGAAAATGGTATACTTACAGAGGTCTTTTGATGGAAGTATCTGGGGTCCAGAGATGGAGGATGTGGATGTTGTGCAAGTGTGTGTGGGGGGGGGGGGAGAGGGGGCGGTTAGAAGCAATTAGAGAAGCATGATGAGAAGGTATTGCAGGCTTTCAATCACTCTCTTTGCAAGTTTCTTTCTTCTGCTAATGTCAATTCTAAAAATGTTTCTAACTACTTATCTTTCACATGCAAGGGTGACTTATGCCTCACATATTCATGACTGAATTGTATCAACAAATGGAAAAAAAAGAAGTTATTTTTATATAATTAATTGAAGACCTCAGTAGAAAAACAGCCTTAATAACATGAAAAACATTGAGAACCTCTGTGTTTCCTTCATGAGTTCATATGTAATGCTGCCACTGTTTTTCCAGAAACAACTGTTGTTGGTAGTACATGACTATTGCTGTTTCTGACAAAAGAGGTATTGCCTGACTAAATGGAACAACCCACACAGAGACACAGTAGACCAAAACAGACAGAGGTAAAAAAGTAAAGTTGTGACTGAAGCCCTTTTCCCCTGTATTTTCAAAACGTATAAATACAGTCAAACCTGTGTAAGACGGCCACCCATTGACAAGGAGAAAAGTGGCCGTATAAGACAGGTGGCCGTCTTAGGCAGGACTGATCAAGATAAAGGAAACAAACCATTCCCATCTGAGGCCCCAATCGAAAGTAGCCCCATTGTTGTTGTCTTTGTTGGTGTTGTTGCTGTTGGTTTGTATTTCGTTTGTAATTTTTATTTTGTCGCTGATTTT
>NW_004797759.1:310902-363523 GCF_000002075.1 Aplysia californica | reverse complement strand
GGGGGGAGAGGAGTGTTATTGAGAGCTATTTTCTTCGTGACACATGTTGTCCTAATTCTGCATTTAAGCTGAAATTAGCATAGATGATGAATGTTTGCCCCCAACCGTCATGGAAACTACCCATCGGGGGCTCCAGTGGCTAAGTGAGCAGTGAGTTCAGACTCCAGAAATGTTGAGCAAGTGTCTGTGACACAGAGTTTAAGTGGGTGGTCACTGGGGTGTGTCCTTGAGCAAGACACGATAGCCCTAGCTAAAAAAAACAGGGTGCTGCACAGTGGCGAACGGCAATGGCATGGTTGTGAAATTGTTCTGTATTGGTGTAATATTGTGCATTTATGTATGTATTTGTGTATGTATTTGTGTATGTATTTATGTACGTATGTATTTTTAGAACTGGCCATCCTACCACAATATGCCGAGGCCCAGGCAGTTGTCTCACTAACAAGGCAATCCCCAATGCCCGGATCGGACACGGGAATAACTTTACTTTTTATGTAAATTTATAATTATGTATTTATGTACGTATGTATGTATGTGCCATTGTAAACCAAATTGCCCTTCTATGATCAATAAAAATGCAATTTATCTTATTTATTTTACTCATGCTTTGTCTCAATTTTGAAGAAAAAAAGGGCGGAGCAGGGTGTTTTTGATTAAACAAAATGCACTAAATGGCCGATATAAAGTAGTTGTTTTATTCAAATTGAAACTTAGAACAAATGCCATTATGATGAGAAGAAGATTTGGAAAGGGTGAGAGGTGGAGGATGAAAGAAGAGTAGGGGGGGGGAGGGAGAGAAAGAGAGACAGAGAGAGAGACAGAGAGAGAGAGAGAGAAAGAGAGAGAGAGAAAGAGAGAGAGAGAGAGAGGGGGGGGGGCAAAGAGAAAGATGTTCCCTTTAATTAAATTAGATATTTATTGTTTTGCTTCAGGCTATAACAATTTTGTAAATTCAGTATGCAACAAAAATAGATAGGCATTCATTATTTTATCTTGTACATTCAGTTAGCAACAGAAATAGGTAGGCATTCATTTTATCACTGAACTTATAGCACATGAACTTCCTTGACAGACAGCTGGTAACATTGATGTTCTACAGACTTCAACATAAGTTAAGGACCACTTGCAAATTTGGCTAAAATTCCCCCCCGAGGATTTCTGTGCTGCACGTAGCAGTTTTGGCCCTTTAGAAGACATTGCAGTACGCATTGTTAACCCATTAACACTTTCAGAGCAAAAAAATGTAAAACATTCCTTGCGTCTTTTTTTCGTAACTTTAAAAATCAGGGCTGTCTGTCAAGGTGGTCCTTAACTTATGTTTAAGCCTGTACTTTCTCACTAGACAGATACCAAAAAAAAAGTATCAACATTCTTTAACGAACCAGGAGGAGAAGAATAAACTCCATATTATTTTCACCTGATATGACCCTGTTCCATTGATGTTCACAGATTCCTGGATCCATTTTCCGCCACTGGAACTACTTATCATTAATTGTGGTGATCCTAGGTTACTGCTTTGCTTGACATAAACATTCAGATCTCTGAAGTTGTAACTTGTCATATACCAAAACCTGTACATTTGAAGGAAAAAGAGGAAAACATTGATTTTAAAAAGGAACAAAAATTAAGAAACAGAATAATATCATTTAAATTGTTATCGTCTTATTTTTTCAAAATTTTCTTTGTCAGTTTGATAGCTAATACATTCCAAATTAGAAAATTTAGAGAAATGCAATAACAATACCAGCAAGGAGGAGGAGGAGGAGGAGGAGGAGGAGGAGGAGGAGGAGGAGGAAGATATCGAAGGGGGTGGAGCAACTAGAAAAAAAGAATAGGAGAAAAATCACATGGAGAGCATTGATAAGAGAGTATGGCCAGCCATTGGAAAAAAGAGAAGGAACAAAAAAAAAACTGAAAAAAAGGAATGTAAAAGAAACTGCATAATACATGAAGAAATAAGTAAATATGAGACACCATAACACATAACCAGAGCACAGTGACCTTTTCCTTGTCACATAAAAATATAAAACTGTACTCCTTCTCAACATACATCAGAGACTTTATGTTTGCAGAGTTCATTGTTCCCTGTTCAACTTGTGTCACTTTGACAAAAAATGAAAATGCCACTTTCTGGAGGATAAGAAGAAAGAGCAGGTGGAGAAGGAGAGTACGATCAAGATTATGAAGCATTCTCTTTTCTGACAGTTTTGCTGCAAATACAGTTGTAATTTCCAGTTGTGAAATGGGAACCTTTATTTTTCTGGTCAATGTAGATTTTAAAGCTTCTCTACAAATGAAATTCAGCAGAGGTTAAATTACAGCTCTCCATCATGAACATTTTTACTTATTATTATCCCAGTAAACTTAGACACAAATTCAAGCTCTTTCAGTTATCCTTAAGGACCTTCTAGCAAAAGACAACGGAAAACAGCATCAGCTTACCGAAGACAGAGGGCTCCTTTCAAATTCATGACAGGACTAATCAGTTGTTTATTGTTTGCAGCAGACTTGAATGAGTAATAGATATAATGTCCAGCTGAAAAAAAATCACATGAGAAAAAGACAGGTTTGAGATCATAAGTCATTAAAATTATCAGCAAGTAACTGTCATTTTTTGGCAACAACTCTAGAAAAAAATTTCTTTAGCTTTACTTATCATACCACAGAAAAGAAATACCGTAACTTGAAAGGGAGTTGACATCCATCTTAAATTTTCTTTGAACAGATCAATAAGTTTCTTTTAGTACCCAGCACATGTGAAACAAAATCATTATGGGCATAGCAAAAGAGAGATAAAGTTAAAAAAATGACTTACATTTTTTTTGTTTTAGTAAAAATTTTACAACACTTAGAACACAGTTTGGGTGCGGTGACAGAGCGTTAGTGCGCTCATCTCCGAAGCAGAAAGTCCGGGTTTGAGCCTCGGTTTGGACACTGATTTTTTTCGCCCCCTCCTGCCCACCCAGCAGTAATGGGTACCTGACTTCGAGTGGAGAAGTAAAGGCGGCGAGGAAAGGAACTGGCCACCCTACCACAATATTATGCTGAAGGCACAGGAAGTTGTCTCATTAACAAGGCAATCCCCAATGTCCAGATCGGATGCAGGAACAACTTTACTTTTAACAACACAGTAAAGTCATATAAATACCAGAGATTAGAGGTGTTACAAGAGAGTAACAAACATAAAAAAGAATGAGGAGAGATAAGGACAACTGATGTTTGAGAGGAAAGAAGGAGCAAGCCACACCACAGCACCCACCAGCCACCCACTGACTCACATTTGTTAGCCATTAGTCTTATGTCCTATAATGTAGACACAACAAAAGAAACTGGTTCAAGTTTTCTGTTTTAAAAAAACAACAAAAAACAGCAAAACAGAAACAAAACACATCAAACAGAGCAAAGGAGAAGTATCTTATTATTACACAATTTGAAGGCCGCATGGAAACCTTGAAAAGAGTAGTCACAGAGAAAGGTGTACAGAAAGACAAGGAATAATATCAACAGACTATCCCAGGATAAGGAAAGATAGAAAGTGTTTGCTCATGGCGCTATACCCTGACGCTATACCCTGACGCTATACCCTGACGCAGGATGAGAAAGGTAGTTAGTAATGATTATTGTGGAATAATGTACATTACATAACTCTTCTGTAATAACTGTTAGGTAACGTATCGGGATTTAGACAGTACCTTTCTTCTACTTAGTAGTCACTTTTCGGTTACAGTGTACTAGAAGACGAGAATAAAACAAAGAGCCTTTTCAGACGAGCGTTTCTTCACTCTCTCTATATCTGCTGTACCCACAAACCAAACAATATTACAATGATGATGATGACATGATTTGGATGAACTTACCACCAGAATTTTTTGTGTGATCGGTGCGCGCAACGGGGATGGTGCTCTTGACTGCACCGGCCGTTTGACCCCACAGCCATCCATCGGTAGTGCTCGCAGGGTAGTTCTGCCACGCACACTTGCTTGTTTCAAAGTCACAATCAAAAGAGGTGGCAGCTGTTCACGCCAAGAGGGGTGGGGAGGGAGAGAGGAAAAAAAACTCTTGTTATTGGGTTTGCATGATCTGACAAGGATTCTTTTTCTTTTGTGCTGAGACGAGACTACATATTATACCTTTGTCCTACAATCGACAACAAATTGACCTTGCAAAATCAAGTGAACAATATCATTAAAAAGGTAAATCAGAAGCTGTATTTTCTGAGGAAACTAAGGTCCTTCAATCTGAATCCACCCATCCTTCAAATATTCTACGCCTCCACAAAAGAAACTCTGATCAATTTTGGTATATCTAGCCAGGGTAGCAATTTGGGGTAACAGCGCATCATAAAAATAAACAAGTTCATCAAAAAGGCATCAAGAACAATTGGTTGAGACAAAAATAATTTTGATTGTTCGTACAAGACAAATGTTCTGAAAATTGAGGAAATTACACTTAGTGACAATAGCCAACCACACTGACACTAGAATTTCAATTAGGACTTGCTGTAATCAACCTACTTCAAAGAAAGCAAGAACAAACAAATATTGAAATCCATTCGTACCAACAGCAGTGAGGTTACTGAACACACAGGGCTACAAATGAAACAGAGAGAGAGAAAGAGAGAGGGGGGGAGAGAGGGGGGGAGAGAGGGGGGAGAGAGGGGGGAGGGGGGAGAGAGAGAGAGAGAGAGAGAGAGAGAGAGAGAGAGAGAGAGAGAGAGAGAAAGAGAGAGAGAGAGAAAGAGAGAGAGAGAGAGAGAAAGGGAGAGAGAGAAGAAGGGGGTAGAGAGAACAGAGAGAAAGAGGGGAAGGGGGAAAGTAGAGACCAGAGAGAGAGAGGCATAAGTGCAACTGACCTTTATAACAACCACTACCACTGCCATTGCGAATGACCAAAACAAATTTTTCCCTGAGAGATGAATAAAAATTGTCATAGAGATTATCATTAGAAGAGCCTACTGTTAACTACCCCTAAGAACTCACAAGTGAAAGAAGGAGGAGGAGGAGGAGGAGGAGGAGGAGGAGGAGAAGGAGAAGAAGAAGAAAAAGAAGAAGAGGAAGAAAAAGAAGAGGAAGAGGAAGAGGAAGAAGAAGAAGAAGGGCAATAACAACAACAACAACAACAACAACAACAACAACAACAACAACAACAACAACAATAACTACAACACAAAAGTATGCTTACATGAAGTGAATGTTGAAATAGGAGCAGTTGGTGCCGGTGTTGAGACCGGCGTAGTGCTACCTCCATTAGGATCTGCACTTGGAGGCAGTAGAGAGCATGTGCTTCGGTAATAGTTGATATCATCAATGGCAATATCACTTTGGTAGCTTCCTCCCATGGTTCCAATAAAGAGAAGCTTTAAAGACAAACAAAAAAGTATGGTATTTTTCCTTTATCAAAGCAATCCTCTTTTTCAAATTTCAAGTTGTTTTTTTTCACTTGTTTCTCTAAATTGCAAGGACATTCGTAAAACAATCCAGAGGTTGTAAAACATGCAACAAAAAATAGTCATTCGACAAAATTTTGAGAGAATGCCATTTCAAATACACTAGAGGGTTTTAAACAAACAATGAAAGACGCGAAAGCCAAATATTAGCCTGAATTGTTTAGTGTGAGACATTCTGAGACGAGTCAGTAAAAGAGACGAGAAAGCAAAAGTATCAAAATGCGTAAATGGTGGAAATCATATCGAAAATGTTGTTTGTAAATGTTTCAATTGAATAAAAATGCTGTTGAACATTTTACGTGTACCTCATGAAAATATGTGTCAAAATACAATGGAAGCAGGTGCTCCTCAATCTTTTGGCATGTGGAGTTATTGGTATAATCTTAAAGCTTGTTCATTTGTCTATCTTTTAATGTAAAAAAAACATTTAACCCATATAAAAGTTGAGATGTTTGCAATTGAAGGAGGTAGGGGTCAGAAGTAAAATAAGGTAGAAAATAGCCCCCAAAGATTGGTGACTTCCAAAGCTTGAGAGTCCTTGGACACTGAAAAATTTACATTTTTGTGCTTTTGATCAATGTTTTTTAAGAAAAATCAACACAAACAAGTGATTTTAAAAGAAGATAAAAGATGATGAGACAAAAAACAAAATTCGATAAAAATTGCTGAACCAGTCGTAAAAGGTTTCTTCAATTTCATCATTTTGATGAGCACCTGATTTCACCGTGATGCCTCGCATATGTTTTGTCTCTGTGTCCAAGACTTCAGAGACACTTTATTACGTTTCCTTACCTTGAACTCATCAGAAGATGTTATGGGTATAAAACCAACATTCCAGTCAGTACTGGGTAAATTTTGCCCCAACTTCCACAGTGTTCTTCCTGGAAGTTTTCCTCCAACGACGTAGTTCACCTGCAGGCTGCCGATGCTAGTGCCCTTCATGCTAAACCAGAATCTGAGAGAAGTCATTTACAATTACCAATCTGATATATCCACCGCAAAGAAACTCATGTTCTCAAACTTAAGCCTATACAAACATAGAACTGTACAGACAAACACAGAACGCACAAACAAACATAGAACTGTACACACAAACATAGATCATACAAGCAAACATAGAACTGTACACACAAACATAGACCGCACAAACAAACATAGAACTGTACAGACAAACACAGACTACACAAACAAACATAGAACTGTACACACAAACATAGACCACACAAACAAACATAGAACTGTACACACAAACACACACTACACAAACAAACATAGAACTATACACATAAACATAGACCGCACAAACAAACATAGAACTGTACACACAAACACACACTACACAAACAAACATAGAACTGTACACACAAACATAGATCAGACAAACAAACATAGAACTGTACAGACAAACATAGATCAGACAAACAAACATAAAACTGTACCAACAAACATAGATCATACAAACATAGAACTGTACACACAAACATAGACCGCACAAACAAAATATAAAACTGTACACACAAACATAGAACCATGAAGGCAACCATAGAAAAAGGGAAATTTGACTATCTTCGTTGCTATTGAAAGATAATAATGGAACTACACAGGCAAAGTATTGCAAAACCATTTATTTTATAAATGTTGAATGGATGTTAGCCCAAAAGGTATGAACCCAAAGACAGCTCAATAAATCTATGAAAAACAATTGTCGCAAGGTTGTAAAAACCAAGCAAATTAAAGAATAAGGAACATGTTTTTCTACAATAACAAACATACAATAAATGCAAACTTACTTAAAGCAGTAGGTGCTGACCCCTGTTGCTGGCAAAGTAGTACTCAGGAGGTATGCCTTGTCACCAGAGCCTTGGTTGCTTGCCTCAGTGTAAATGTATGAACCTGAAATTTTATGATGTATTAACAGATCAAACGCAACCATTTTCATCATGAAAATGTTTTTTTTTACACAATCAGAAAAAGATCCCGTCCAAGAGAGGTGAAGTAAAACATAAAAAGAGAGACACTTGTTTTAGTTGAGATGATAGCAATATCTTTTCACGCCCAAAAATTGATGAGCTCTTAATTCAACCACTCCAAGACACATTTATTTCTGCCTCTACTTGCATAACCAGTCAACACATGTCTTTTCCTAAGGGTTCCAAATACATGTTATAATGAGTAAGCTTCGACGATGGACCCCGCACCACAAACAGTAACTTTAGAGCATAGAATATGTCTAATTACTATCCTTTCTTTAAAGAGTAATAACTTCGATGAGATGTAAAAAATTTAGAATAAGTTACAACAAAAATGAAACCTTGTTCATATCTTTGAGAAATATTTTGACATTGTTGTATCAGGCATTATAACACAAAGGGACACAGGAGGAGAAGGAGGAGGAGGAGAACGAGAACGAGAACAAGAACGAGAACGAGAACGAGAACGAGTAGAAGAAGAAGAAGAAGAAGAAGAAGAAGAAGAAGAAGAAGAAGAAGAAGAAGAAGAAGAAGAAGAAGAAGAAGAAGAAGAAGAAAAATGAGGACAAGTATGAGGACAAGTATGAGGACAAGGACGAGAATGATGAGGTCAGTGATGACAGTGATGACAAAGATGAGAAGGACGAGAAGAGAAGTATGCGCTTCGGTGAAATCCAACTCACCATTAACGGTGCCCTTGGTATGGTCTACTGATGGCCCAGTCCCAGTAGAACTAGTTGGACCTTGATTGACTGTCCAGTCAAAGTTGTCGCTGTTCAGGTTTGACCAGCTGCATATTGTCTTCATTTCAAAATTGCATGCAGCTGAAGAAATGAAAAATTATTTCAGAATTTAAGCGAGGTGCAAAAAAGAGCTAAAAGTTCAAACAAAGACTTCTTTTAAGAACACGCATAGTTCAGGACATTGGCAGCAAACAATTTATTATCAAATACACAGGACAACCCCCAACTCAAATGATGAACTAAATTCCCTGAGTAGAAGAAAACAAGTCACGATCTTTCGCCTGCGAACGCAACACATCCCACTAAATTCCTACCTTAATAGGATTCCCAAGGATACTCCACCCAACTGCCTGTTGTGCGACTGCCAGGATAAAACAGTACCACACCACCTCTTTAAGTGCCCTGCACTTTGCGACCTGCGTAGCACCTACCTACCTGCCTCCCCAGACATCGGAGATACTCTATACAGCGACAAAGCACAGCTGATTAAAACCTGTAAATTCTTTGCCATATCGACAGACCAAAGGGCTAGAACCCAAATGGCCACTGGATCGGAAAAGTAAATAAAGTAATTTATTATAAAATAGGCCTATAGTATAGACCATATGCGGGAAGAAAGGCAGTGGCAATGGATTGGACATATTCTCAGGAAGTCAGGCAGCTGTATAATAACGAAAGTGTTGGATTGGAACCCAGAGGGTAAAAGATTTGGAGGAAGACCACGTGGAACCTGGAGAAGAGTTACAAAAATTGAAGTACGGAAAAGTGGGAAAATGGAATAACATCAAGAGGCTAGTCTCAGGAAGGGAAAGGTGGAAAGTGTTTGTTTGTGGCCAATATCTGGATCCAGGGTGAGAAAGGCAATGATGATTGTGATAGTATAAACCATATGGATAGAGAATTCAGAGTACAGATAATGACTAAAAACAAACAAATGGATTTTATACTGTAACTGTAACTGGTTTCTTGAAAAAGTTCAGCAGGCAGCAGGCAAAAAAAAAAAAACCATTGCTTATGCGTAATTAACTACATGAATATTTAATTCATAGCTGAAAATGTTGCAATAACTGCCTATCCGTGTCCTGAAGAATACATTTTTTTTAGCACTAGAAGAACTACATTGGCAATAGTTTTAGACCACTCCAAAAAACAAGTCGACAAACAACATCAGGATCCTATTGTTGTGTCCTCGGGAAAGGCAATTTACACAAATTTTGCTCACTTCACTCAAGTGGGAATGGGTATCTAGCTATAGACAGCAAAAGATCCTTGTCAATTTGTTAGTGTTTAAGCGCGAGCAATCTGCAAGTTGCACTCTATTCTTCCTAGGAAGCTGAGAATATTAACTGAGTCTTCTAGGGTCTGCTGGGGTAATAATAATTGTTGCGTACATAGAGCACGCTGTAAAGCATAGATATGTGCTTTATATAGAGGCTATTATTAGCTTTTAGCTTTAGTAGAGGTTTTACAGCGCTCGCAACTGCATAAGGTCATTTGAGCGCCAGAAGATTAAAAGTGTTACAAGAAAGTAACGAACATAAAAAAGAACAAGGGGAGAAAAGGACGATAGATGTTTGATAGGAAAGACGGAGCAAAACACATGAGCACCCACCAACGACCCACTATTATTATCTTTATTATCATTCCCATTTGTTAAAATTATAGTTATTATTATTTTATATTATTATTATTATCATTAGTATCATGATTATGAATATTATTTTTTGTTTGTTTTGTTTTTATTGTCATGATTATTATTATTTTTGTTATTATTATTTTGTTATAATATTTATTTATTTTTTTAATTTAAAAAATAAAAAATTATCCTAGTTCTACATTTAGAGCTTAACAACTTAAATTATAAATATAAAAATAAAAAACTTACGTGGCCTCTGGCATCTTGAGTTTGTCACAGAAATATCATCAACAGCGATGACCCCTTGACCTCTACTGCCTACTACTCCTTCAAAGATAATCTGTCAGAGACAAAAAAAAGAGCACAATATCAGTTAATAGTACAACCATTAACCAACAGTTTTGTTAAAAAGAATATTTCAGCCATCAAAGTACACCCATTATATCAACTGTTATATTGAATTTCCATATAAAAGAAAAAAAATGTTAATCTTAAGTCCATAAAAATTTTGCCTGTCCTATATTATAACTCATTATCTCCGGCAAGCCACTCAATATCGGTGCCATAAAGTTCTCTTCGAGGACAACCCCTCCTCTCCCCTCCCCCCACCCCCCCTCCCTACCCCTTCATTTAAAAAAAAAAAAATGAAACATACATATTGTATATCGGTATTCAAGAGTTATATCCTGAAATCCCTTTAAAGCTCAGCTCACAGCCTTGAAGCAAACTGTATGCAAGGTATTCAAGATTTTTAAAATTTTAATTAAAACAAGCAGAGGTATTCATCTAAACATAACTTAGGTCCTTGAGAGAGAGAGTTGAAGTTGCACCTTTCCCTTCAACAAAAACAACTTGTTTTTCTTGGATGAGCAGTCACCACCCCTTATTCAAAGAGTAAAGACAAAATACAGGCTTATTGTTGCTTAATTTTCTCACAATTTTCCTGGTTTAATTAGATTTTTTTAAAGACAACTTTGACTACTATTACATCATAAAATTGGCAACTCTGAAGACTTTTTAAAATTTCCCCAGACTACCATACAAATTTAAGAAACCGGATTCAAAGATTTCTTTCGATGCTAAGAGAAATATTGTTTTCTATAAGACAATATCATCTATCAGTCACCCCTGAACAGCCTGCATCTGGCTACCAACATGGGTTTACTGGACAGCAAGATGAAGAGAGAAAAGGTTTAAAACGCCAGACACAGAGAAGACATGAATTGTCATGCCAAGCAACATTTTTTAATCTGAATCTAGAAAACCTGTAAACAATCTAATCACCTAATTTTTAGGAGATGTTCATAAAGACAGACTAAGTGAAGTTTCAGCCTAGCCACCTTTGATAAGACTTGCTCTGAAATTATGATTTAGTGATTGTCAGACCAGAAAAGTGTCCTACCTTGGAAGTGTTAGTCAGCGCTTGTGAAATCTGAACCTTATTCCAGCCTGTGCCTTGGTCGCTTGAGCGGGACCAGATATCGTACGCAGATCCAGTTCCTTGTTTCTTCACATTGAGGGTGCCCGTATTATTACCTCTCAAGAAATAGTAGAACTCAATGCAAAAGTCACCAGATGCTTTCGGATTCACGGGTGAGGCATAAAGAGCATTGTTCCCTTGGCTCTTTCCAGAAGTGTCAATGTAAAGGTACTGACCTGTAAGGAGACAGCATCAAGCAATGCATTGGTAATCACAGATTGGAATCTGCAGTTCTAAACGGGATGTGGCCAAAACATCTGTCAAAAAAATATGTTTTTGTAGAATCAGTCAGTTTACTTTAACTAGAACCTTAGCCAGGGAGCTACATGCATACAACGCAGAGACAACCAATTACAACTCAGTATTTATGTAGGCAATGTAAAAATAGATACAGGCTGGTCCTAATTACAACATGAGAAAATTTCCCCCGAAACACCATTTCATCAGAATTCACCCAAATTTCCTTTTTGCAGTCTGCCACACACAGCTTCTACAGTGGGAAGTTTATCTCAGGTGAATGCCACCCAAGTCTTTGTACATCAATAAAACAGAACTAAATAGGAAGCAGAACAAAACATGTGTCACAACGTGGTGGAATCAAGCACTCATAAATTTTGGGGCATATGGAGTGATTGGTATCACTCTATCTTCAAAATAAGTCGAGATATTTTGGATTGAAGGAGGTGGGGGTCACCTGGTTTCAGAGATAAAATTAGCGAGAAAATGGCCACAAAATTTGGTGACATCCAAAGTTTGAGAGTCCTTGGAAACTGTAAATTTGCATTTTTTGTGCCTTTAATCAACATTTTTCAGATAATTCAAAACTGTAATGTGTTTTTACATGGACATAAACGGTGTTGAGCTAAAAAATTAAATTTCAATAAAAGTTGCCAAATTGAAAGGAAAGTGCTGTTTTCTCCAATTTCATTGTTTTGACGTACGCCTGAATTCATCATGATGTCTCACGGTGAGATTAACTTCCTAATGTAAGATTCCAGCATATGCCATTTTGATAAACGATGTTTTGACATAGTCTTCCACTGAACGCTCAAGATGTGAACTAAATCAACAGACATGAAGAGAAACATTGAATGAACAGAAGGACACTGAGGTGTGGCATGAGAGACATGAACTCACCACTGTTGGTCCCTGCGGTGTGGTCAGTAGAAGGCCCAGAGCTGACTGTAGCTGAGCCAGAATGAATCTGCCAGTCCATGGAGTCACCTTGCTGATTTTGATAAGCACATGGGATCTCAAATGTGCAGGACAAGCTTGTGACACCTACACCTTTGAGAAAAATTTCAAAAACTCCTTTCAATTCACTAATTAAAGTAAAATCACACTTGTGAAATGGTCAAATACACAATTAGATAATTTAAGAGGCGGGACCTCCAAGATTAACGTCCATTAGCCCTTTTGTGACACAGGTCAGTTCGTGCTTAACAAGGCACAGCTTTGGAACCTCTGAGACAATTAATAATAATAATAATAATAATAAATAGCATTTGTATAGCGCTTATCCCCGCTCAACAGCAGGCTCTATGCGCTTTACACTATATTATTACCCCAGCAGACCATAGAACACTCCAAAACATTCTCAGCTTCCCGGGAAGCATACAGTGCAAGCAGCTGATTAAGCGCTCAAACACTAACAAACTGATAAGATCTTTCACTGTCTATAGTCGGGTACCCATTCCCACCTGGGTGAAGTGAGGAAAATTCGTGTAAAGTGCCTTTCCCAAGGACACAACATCGGGTCCCTGACGGGATTCGAACCCACGACCTTACTGTTGCGAGTCCAAGAGCCTAACCACCAGGCCACCAACGCCACTTTTGAGTAGCGCTAGATTTAGTGGCTGGTCACCAATAATTAGACCTGGTTTGTAAATACTTCTATCTCTAGAAGGAATAGATTTCTCTCTACAGAAAAAATATAGCTGAAGGTGAATCTGCAATTAGTTTCAAGAAATGCATCTAACAGAAGCAGTATGCAGGTACAGCCTATGATGAACGGCAGTCATCATCATGGTCTTCCCACTTCGCAAGGCATGACAAACTTCATACGTCACAGAAGCATCTTGTCTCCTTCGCCGTAACAAAAAAAAAAATGACAAACCACATACATCACCTAGATCACAAAGGGGTTCAAACACACTGGAATTTAACATAAGCATAACAGGAGGAAAGAGGCAGGGTCCATTTAAAATACAAGGGGAAGATTTTAATACTTTGGAAGTTATGAAGTGCCAAGCTTTCATGCCAAGACTTCTCAAAATCACCCAAATGTAACCCTGCCTTTTTATCCCCTCGTAATCTACAAGTGTTTAGCATTATTTATTTTATCAATTTTTCTAGTTATTTTAGTACGTTTATGCACTAGACATCCCAGCAGAGCCACATTACCTCAGCGAGAAGGAGACAGTGTGGAAACCATGAATGAAACTTTCCGTTAAAATATTTTACCTGCACAATCTCCATCAGAGAGTTGAATGTCATCAATAGCAATATCTCCTGTAAAGGAAGTGCCTTGAGTTGCAGAGATCTCAAGCTGTTAAAGAGAAATCAGAAGGGCAGAAAAATAACCAAACTATTTAAATTTATACATAAAATGTGCACATAGAATACAAGAATTTTCAAAGTGAATTCATTTTCATAAAAACGACTTATAAGCCATATAATATACACTCTATCCTACTATAACAGCCACCTGCAGTAGACAATCATCAGTATAAACAACCACTCCCCATTCCCTCCCTTTTATAAATGTTTACATTATAATGACACTGTGTAAGATGTCTATCTGTTTAAAACAACAGTTTTTCTCCTTTATAATGAATGGCCGTTTTAGACAACTTCAACTGTGCATTTTATATATATATACAGTGGAGTCCACTTAAAATGAAATCTGTGGGACCACCAAATTATTTTTTATTTAGCCGAGTTTTCAGTTTAGAATGGCTGCTCAAATAGAAGTTTAAAAATTGGGGATTTTATTGTTCTTTACAATTTACCACTGTTTTTAGGTTAACTGCGTTTAGTTTAAGCGGACTCACTGATCAACGTTTATTTTTGGCCTCATTAACCCTCATGAAGCCCCCACCTTTTGGGAAAAGCTCATTCATAAATATATATGTACACACATGAGGAAATAACTATGTATGTGTGTGTGTGTTTGTGTGTGTGTGTGTGTGTGTGTGTGCATGTTTGTGTGTGTGTGTGTGTGTGTGTGTGTGTGTGTGTGTGTGTGTACATACCTTCATGCATGAGTGTGTGTGTGTATGTGTGTGCGTGTGTGTGTGTGTGTATACATACCTTCATGCATGAGTGTGTGTGTGTGTGTGTGTGTGTGTGTGTGTGTGTGTGTGTGAGTGTGCGTATGTGTGTGTGTACATACCTTCATGCATAAGTGTGTGTGTTTGTATGTGTTGGCGTGCGTGTGTGTGTGTGTGTGTGTGTGTTTTTTTGTTTTTTTTTGTAAAGGGTTTTATGGCGCTCGCAACTGCATAGGTCATATGAGCGCGCGGGACACTCCTAATATTTTCAGTTGGTAGGAAATTTTGAATTTTGCTCGGGTGGCAGCCGAAGCCTACTCTTATCGATTTTAGACCACCAAGGGATCTTTAACGTGCGCAACTTGCACACAGGCCCTCCGAGATTTTTCGCCCTTGTCCAAGAAGGCTACGTGTAGATCTTTCCTACCAGAAGATCAGGGGTGTGGCAGAAAGACAGCAGTTAGGAGGAACCAAGGAGTAGCAGTAGAAAGGCTGCAGAAAGAGTCAGGAGCCCAGAGGAGGGGGCAAAGGAGGTGAGGGGGTGGGGGCAGAAAGTGGAAATGAAAGCAGACAACAGAACATTGTTAGAGATCAGGAAAGGATGTGAAAGGAGACAATTTTAGAGAAGAAAATGTTTTGGTCGCTACCCGGAATCGAACCCGGGACCTTTGAATGAGAGGCCAACACCTAAACCTCTAGGCCACGAGAGCCCCCTGTGTGTGTGTGTGTGTGTGTGTGTGTGTGTGTGTGTGTGTGTGTGTGTGTGTGTGTGTGTGTGTGTGTGTGTGTGTGTGTGTGTGTGAGTGTGCGTGTGTGTGTGAGTGTATTTACCTTCTTGCATGAGTGTGTGTGTTTGTATGTGTTGGCGTGCGTGTGTGTGTGTGCGTGTGTGTGTGTGTGTGTGTGTGTGTGTGTGTGTGTGTGTGTGTGTGTGTGTGTGTGTGTGTGTGTGTGTGTGTGTGTGTGTGTGCGTGCACGTGTGTGAAGTGTGTGTGCGTGCGTGTGTGCATACGTGCATGCATGTGTGCCTGCGTGTTTGTGTGTGTGTTTAAATATAGTGAAAGTGTCAAAAAGGAACCAACCGTGAACTGTGTAGGAGCAGAATTATCCAGATCATATGTAATCTTTTTCCACCCAGGACCTTGGTTCCCATGCTTAACCCAAATTGTATTCCGTGAGCCAGATGACACGGTGGACACTTTAAGTTCATTCACCGAAGCTCCATACATAGAATACCTGTAACAAGATTAAGAAACCACAGATTAAGGTTAAATACTAAACGCAATATTACTGAGTCAATATACTGAAAGGGGACAAATACTATAGGCAATATCATTGAGAAAAAGGTAAAATACTCTACGACATATCTTTACAAGTCAGTGAAAATGGACAAATATTACAAGTGGAATACCATTAACAAATCATCAAAAATGGAGAATTATTACATGTAACATCATTAACAAATCATGAAAAATGGACAATATACGTAACCTCATCAACACAAACTGTAAAGGGACAAATATTACATGCAATATCGAGAACGAGGAAAAAAAGAAAAAAAAACGTGTAATATCATTAATAAGGAAACTAAAAAGGGACTAATCAGCTTGCAAAATCATTAACAAATGATTGTAAAGTGACAATTACTTTACATTACATAATTAAGAAAGCCTTGTAATGGAATAATGCTACAAAGTTTAGAAGAAGCTTCCTGTACATCTATAATTCTTCCAGCACTGTAAACCTTATTATGTTTGGGTCCTTACTTTTCTTTGTAAAAGGAAGAATGTAAATACATTTAAAAAAAGGTCGTTTCAAGTTTAGAAAACACAAAACATATAGACAGAATCAACAGCAAGAAAGGAAAGAAGGGGAACTTATTACTGGTGCCCTCAAACCATGCAGTCTAAATTCGAATTTTGATTGTTTCCCGTTTTTTCCAAAAATCCACAAAAGTTAACAAAATACTTTTGATAATTATTATACATTCTTGTATATTTCCATAAGGCTATAAATGTTCTCCTGTCTAGGTTATAAGGCATAAAAGAACAAGATTAAACACTGTCGACACAAGAGGGGGAAGGAAAAAACATGTGTAACGTACAAAATTGAAGACCTGAGAAAAACACCAAGGTCAAGTCACATTTAGTTGATTTCCGGAAAATGAGCCAAAAACCTAATTCGTGAAACACATTCAAGATGGTTCCGATCAGAGGGCTTAAAAAGACTTTTTATTGGACTTGACCTTGCTGTTGCATTTAGCCTTTGCATTTTTGGACAAGAATAACTGGACCTAGGAAGAGAATAGCGCTTTGCCAGTGCTACTAATAGATAGTCCTTTGTCGGATGACATGCAGATCTCTATTTTTAGGAAAATGTGACTTAACCTTGTTGTTGCTCTCAGGTCTTCAATTGTTTAGACAATCTCATTATTACATACCACATTGAGAAACACTTTGTTGAACCTGTAGGCCTTGAAATTTGTGCACTAGTTAAAACTGCTTTATCGCCATAGTTGTAAGAACTGGTTTCAATGTACATGTAATAGCCAAATCCTGCGGACAAATATATGAACAATATAATATCATTATCCAGACGCATTATCTAATCTGTGTCTAAAAAAAATTATTTTAAAAAAGAGGACCCATCTAAAGAGCAATAATTTGATCTTTTTGACATCTTTTTCAATAAACCGTCAAACAAACATCGTCAAATTTGTCAATATGAACACCCTTCTGTTTAACTCATTCGCTACGCTGAGCTGTGGGGGGGGGGGCGGCTAAAGTGCCGTCAGTACGCTAAGCCGCCCCCGGCGGCTCGAGAACCGACGTTCAATTTTAGCTTGGTTTCTATTCCAATCCACATATCCATGTTAAAATAAAGGTCACAATATAATGTTGAATTCAGGGTCAAGCGTTTCCATCGAAAATCGGAAGTTTTGATTCAGTTTTGAAACACGATTTCGAAGTTTATGCGACATTGTTTTATCGCGAAACCCAAATTATAGCCAAGACTTCAATCTTAGTACTTTTACACAACAAAATGTATCATTATTTTGCTCACTTAAGAAATGTAGGACTCTTCTTTATAATATTGATACTATTGAACTCAAATTGCCAGTGTACTGTAATTGAGAAATCAATATTTTTGAGTACTAGATCAAGGCCTAGAGCTAAATAGTCAAAATATTTTTTTATCGCCAAAATCACTACTTTTTGGGGAAAGTACTCAAAAAGTACCACTCAAGACATGTATAGGTTTATTTCAAATGCAATTCTGAATAATTCCATATAAGATACGAGTGTTTTTTTCCGTTTGTGATCCTTTTTCAAAATTATTTTTAAAATTATTTTTTATTTCAATATCGGATGTTATGATCCAAATGTACAAATATTATGGAATGTATGTAAATAACTGCACTTTTTTCAATATTTTCCTGTTCTATATACAGTTATGGTTATTTTGATGCATCATTTGACTAGGTGCAAACATATTTTTAGAGTTTCACCTGAGATTATTAATTTTTTATTTTCAAATTTTATCCGCAGCCAATCACAATTGTGTTGCATAATTGCCTCTTACAGGAACCAAAGTTGAAAAATACGCAAATAAACAATACAGATGTATTCTACAAACCATACTGAAAATGTTGGTATATAATATGTTGATATTTACTTGAATTTATGGCCCCAAGGACCTGTGAACTGTGCACTAGTCATCATCTCATTTCGCCCTCCCAAAAAAAATTCGTCCACAAGCCGAAAATAATACGTAGCGAATGAGTTAATTTATCCCACCCCCTCTAATGGCGGTGGTCTAGTGGTTAGGCTGTTGGGTTCACAACTAAAAGGTTGTGGGTTCAAACTCCGTCAGGGGCTTAATGTTGTGTCCCTGAGAAAGGCACTTTACACGTATTTTCCTCATTTCATTCAGGTGGTAATTGTAATAGACTGTGAAAGATTTCATCAGATAGTGTTTTATCATGTGTAACCTGCAGCAAGCACTATATTGATTACTGTAATTCTCTCCTTGCCAATTTAAGTTTGAAAATGACTAACAGACTGCAGTAGCTACAAAAGAGAGCTGCGCATTTTGTCTTTAAAAAATCCCCAAAACAACACATAACACATTTATTGATAAAGTTACACTGGCTACCAGTAAAAGCAAGAATTGATTATAGAATAGTTCTTTTATGTGACAAATGCATAAACAACAAGGTACCACAATATCTTAATAGAGTCATATACAATTGAGTCATATATATATATATATATGCCAACAAGATATTTGAGATCTGCAGATGACATATATGTGAGACAGCGTGGTGAAATCAGGCACTCGTCAAACTAACGAAATTTGAGAAAAAGGCATTTTTCCAGCAGTTTGGAAAGTTTTATCGAATTTTTATTTTTTGCCTTAACCTCTTTAAGGTCCATATAAAAATACATTTCAATGTAAATTTTACTGAAAAACATTGATGAAAGGCATAAAATATGTCATTTTGCTGTTTTCAAAGCCTCTTTAGCTATTGGAGTTACCAAACTTTGACGGCTATTTTCTCGCTAATTTTAGCATTGAAACCAGGCAACCTCACTTCCTTCAATCGCAAATATCTTGAATTCTATTCAAGATAAATGGATATTTATTTCACTGGAATAAAGGCGAATAAATCAGCTTTCAAATGATATCAATAATTCCACATGCCCAAAAATTGACAAACTCCTGATTCCACTGAATCACGACACACATGTCACAAATGAATGAACAATAAGGCCCCACAATATCCTAAAGGTCTAACTGAGTGTGCCATCAAGATATCTGAGATCTGCAGATGGTAATCTCATGAAAGTACCCACTGTAAAATTAAATAAGCGGAGTGAAAGAGATTTTTCTTCTTAGGTCCCTAAAATTTGGAATTCCTTCCCCAAAGAAATTGTCATAATTATAGATTCTAACACCACAGACAGTTTACGAAAAGTCCAAGATTGTGCGTGTGTGTGCGCACGTGTGTGTGTGTGTGTGTGTGTGTGTGTGTTGTGTGTGTGTGTGTGTGTGTGTGTGTGTGTGTGTGTGTGTGTGTGTGTGTGTGTGTGTGTGTGTGTGTGTGTGTGTGTGTGTGTGTGTGTGTGTGTGTGTGTGTGTGTGTGCATGCGAGCATGCATGTATGGGATTATGCACTAAATGAATTATTTCCATTACTATTATTATTAATATTATCGTCATCATTACTACTATCATTATCCTTATGCCTCCCAAGAAACTGAGAACGTTTTTTGAGGGTTTTAGGACCTGCTGGGGATATATTATAGATTTCAAACGGCAGAGAGCTTTGCTGTTGGGTGGGGACATATGCTATATAAATGCTACTTATTATTTATCATTATTAATTAATTAATTAATTAATTAATTAATTAATTAATTAATTAATTAATTAATTAATTAATTAATTATTAATAGATAATAATAATAATTACACCATATCTTGATGTGGGTCAACTCTGGATTATAAACTTCTTTAACCTACCAGTCGTGTGATCTCTTGTTGGACCTGTGCTAGTAGAAGATGTCCCATATGTGTTCCTCCTCCAGTCAAAGTCATCATTTTGGTTCTGAGACCATCCACAAGTGTTGGACTCAAAGTCACAAGAGACGCTTTGACCTGTTATAAAAATAGGCCTACATGTTAATGAGTTAATATATTACCCGAGCCCAAACATAAAAAGAATAATTTCCAAAAAAATAATGAAACAAAGTGATATCACAAAGAGCACAACTTTTCATTGTAGAACAAAAAACTAACACCTATACAGACTTTAAAAATTTTGAGTCAGCATCATGAAATTAGGCACACGTCTGAAAAATGTAATCGAAGAAATCGGCATATTCTGCCATTTTGGCAATTTTTAATGAAATTTGTTTTCTGGCTCAACAACTTTTAAGTTGATTTAAAACACAATTCTGAGCGGATTTTTTTGAAAAAACATTGATTAAAGGCACAGAAATGTAAATTTTCTGTTTCTGAGGACTCTCAAGCTATAAAATTCACCAAACTTAGGTGGCAATTTTCTTCATAATTTTACCTCTGAAATTATGCGACCCTCACCTCCTTCAAGCATAAATATCTTGACTTCTATTCAATATCTATAGGCCAATAGATGGATATTTTTTCATCAAAAGCAAGAAAATGAACAAGCTTTAAGATGATATCAATAACTCCACATCCCCAAACATTGATGAGAACCTGATTCCACTGCGTCGTGACACAATTACTTTAACAAGTTTCACAACTGCCTGTCCGAAAATCGCAGGCGCTATACCGGCACCAGTGTTGAGTATATATGTCATGACACAATAAAATCAGACTCTCGTCAGTTTTTGGCCTTATGGAGTTATTGATATCATCATGAGGCGTGTAGCGCGTTCATTTTTCTTGCTTTGAATGAAAAAAAAACCATCTATCTTGAATAGAAGTCGAGATATTCATGATTGAATGAGGCAGGGGGTCACTCAGTTTCAGGGGTAAAATTATAGATAAAATGGCCACCAAAGTTTGGTGAGTTCAATAGCTTGAGAATCCTTAAAAACTGAAAACTTATATTTTGACACCTTTTATCGACATTTTTCAGTAAAATCAACACAGAAATGTGTTCTCAAATGAACATAAAAGGTGATGAGCCGAAAAACAAAAGACAAAAATTTGATAGAAACTGTTAAATCTGCTGGAAAAATTCCATTTTCTTTTATTCCACTACAATGCCTCACATATGACTCAGCTTCTTCATGAGCCCACACATCTAGCAGAACATAGACGTGTCTTGGTCATTAGATAAGATAAAGTAAGATAAGATAAGATAAGATATGCTAAGATGAGATAGGACCATACAAAATCAGATAAGATAAGATAAGATATTACTTTATTGTCCCAGAGGAACTTTGTTCTTGACTCTACAGGACCCTAAAAACACAATGTCATGCAGGTATACATACAAATTAAATGATATATTACTCTCATAAAAATTCAATACGAAAAGAAAGTAAAGCTGACAAAAAGTACATTTAACATCAGATGCATCTTTCAACCACATGCAGGAATTTAATTACAAGACCTTTACAGTTATATAGATACATACTCAAAAAAGCAATACACATTGATGTTTATTCTGACAGTAATAACCAAAATGGCAAGAGATATTTTTAGCATCTTTCTATCTTTGTATTTAGAGGTACATATCTGCGTCATCTTACAATTTGTCTGGAAAGGGGGTGTGATGGGTCGTTTACAAAGCTGTTGATCTTTTTTATACTTGTGATCTTAGGCCAACACATTTCATCAATTCTAGTCAAATAATATCCAGAGACATATTACAAGACAATCTGACACCATCTTCAAACAGATCAGAGTTTCGAACAAACATCCAACCACCACACAGTTTTTTGGGGACCTTGACATGCCAAAACCAAGTTAAGGAACCTAAACAAAATATTGAAAAATTAGTGAGTGTGCCTGGAGAAAGGTCCAAGTAGTCAGCACAGTTATTTTTGAGCAACAGGGTGAATGGGCAACAAAAGTCATAGCTGGTTAAAAAATTAAGTTCCATCAGAAAAAACATGTTTTACCATTGCTTACTAACATATTGAAAGGATTTATACTACTTTAAGTCTAAATATTTTTAATTAGTTATTTTTGCAACGTGTTGTACATGTACTTCATCAAAGATTATAAAATAAGCTAGAAATTTGGTTTTTCACCAAACTTTGTTTTAACATTCAGTGTTACAAAATGAGGCATGCCTTTAAAACTACTCAGGATACTTCTAAAATTTTAAAAAATCAGCATGTTCAGCATTAAATTTGTTACATGAATATGCTCTGATTTCAGTATCCAAGTGACAAAATCAAAATCAAGCATCGTAACTTCTATGACCAACCAGCAGGTAGTGAGCACTGACTGGTCTAACCAAACAGTATCAGTAGGTAGCGTAAACACGGCCTTGCGGGCACTCGCGGCCTTCTGAGCGCGTGGTATTGGTAAGATCGGGGTAATTCAGATCACTGTTTCTTTGCTCTTTCGCTATAAAACACCAAATGCTGTACACCCTGTCAAAGTTCTGCTTTTCCTCATTACAATGGTGCTGGAGAATCGCCGAGGAAAGCGAAGCCCCTCGTGGTCGGAATGCGTAGTCGGCCGGTTCAAAAAGTGACACACATGCATTCAAATGCTTCTCGGAAAGATTCATGATCAAATACCGTCTTTTCATTGGCGGAGAACTGTAGAGCTTTGAATGGGCTTTCCCATGGTATATTTTTGGTGTTTAAATAGAAAGCCTTTAAAAATGCTGTCAAAGTTTTTAAAGATCATTTTTTACACGAAATATGTAAAATACCGGCTCAAAAAAGATATCAGAAGAAAGATCAGTTTATTTTCTATTAGAATAAAGTAATCGTCTTGGTACAATTTTTCATCAATCCTTCCGCGAAACCCAGAAAGCATGTGGTCCCACACGGGGAGCCCTCGGTACACAACAGCATGTGGTCCCACACGCTCGCCGCAAGGGGGGGGGGGGGGTGCCGGCTGGGTCAACGCTCAGTGTTTTTGTTGAAATAATGACAGATCATCGTGTTTGTGGCGATAAAATACTGATTTGTAATGATCTTACAGTCTTTAAAAAAATTAGGCTCCATATCTATGTTATAGTTATTGTACTCATTAATGTGGAGATGTTTGGTGAACCTGGTACCCTTCTATTATCTGTCAAACATGGGGTTGCAGCCAGTGAGCGACTTTAACAAATTTGACCAAATTTTAAAAAGCTACCATTTTCTTAAAATCAACTGAGATGTTAAAGAAAGGCATTACAATTCTCAGGAGATATTGGCCTTTCATACGGAACGGATTCATTTGGCATATAGCTACTTTGAAAATTTAGTTTCTGGTACCTAGTATCAGAGATGGTCAAGATCCAGTTGCTTTGCTTTTTTTCAGAAAAACTATAGGCCTCTCAGAAAATTATCTGTTACTGTACTGTGACATTTTTGACCTGTTATATGGTTTCCAGTAGCCAGAATATTCTCAGCCAACCATAAAATGTCCCTATTGATCAAATGGTTGCTCAAACTATTTATAAAATAGAACTTTGCTTCCAAAAACCTGTACATTTTCTGAAAGTACATTAAATGAGGAACATTATGTGCACAGGCTTTTGGTTTTTGAACTGAGAGGACCTTTCAAGACCTTCTTCCTATTCGTCATATTTAAAATTGCACCGAGGTGCACCAAAAACCACTTTTTGGGGGATAAATGTCGAAAATGTCGACTTCTTTTAGTCTCAAATGATAAACCATTACTATATTATAACATTTGGGATGTAATCTGGGTCAATTTTGTAAACAAAAACGTTGGTGTCATTTATCAATATTTTGGCCCCTTCAAACATTACAAAGGAATTGAAAATGGTGGAAAATGAAAGTCGTACTTCTGAATATAATGGAACAGCTTCATACAAAAAAGCATAAACGAGTATGTCGTCATATTAAATGTTCCAGCAACTAATTATATCAGCCCAGGACAGTCCAACACGACGATTGTTGAGGGCTTATTTAAGAAAGTCTAAAAGAATAAAGGTCAGGGTCATGGGAATAACCAAAAAATGTCATTACCTGAAGGAGTGGAAGACGGTTTTCCAGTGGTGCTTGATGTTGGGCTTGAATTGACCAGGTTAGGGGGAAGGGTCACAGCACCAAAAGTTGGCCTTGCCTTTGTAGGGGACACTGAAAAAAAATCCATCGCAACCAATGAATCAAATTTTCTGGAAAAGTTAAGCGGCAAAGTGTCCATTTCTTCTTTTTCATTAATTTGATGAGCACCTGATTTCATCATGATGCCACATTTATCATAGCGATCCTGTCGAAGATGTCCACCTCTTTAAGACAACCACTTTCCTTCTCGACGATAGATGGCCATCTCGGACTACTTCGACTGTCTTACTTTCTTTGGTAGCAGCTATATTGAAAAACTAATCTCAATACAGCAGATTGGTCATTGCAATGACAGTTCCAGTATCTTAAATAGGCTTTTATGATAATAAGATAACAATAAATCACACTTGTATTGTCCATTTTCATCCCCAAGAGATAGATATTCAATGTGCAACCCAATAAAAAAAAATCACATAATGTATATCGTACACATGCACAATCCATGTAGAGAGAAAACTTCCACTAAAAAAATTACACACTGCTCAAACATACTTGTACACTGATGAATATCCACCATAGCTCTAAACCGTTTATCTGTAGGAGAACAGTGCAAATTTTAGCGAGCCGTTTTTTCAAGAGAATTTTAGGACCGGAGATCAGACATCCAGGAAATGAGCTGACAGTCTTATAAACAATACAATCCGAACAGCAAATACTTTTCATCTTCAAGTGCAAAATCTGAAACAGACATCGGAGATCATGGTTCACCACTTATTTCTCTGCTCAGAAACTCGTAACAAAATCAATTGATTATCCTGGGCTTCTCCTACCACTCATCAGTTTCAAAATTAAGTAAGTTTTAATTCGATGAACACTTTTGAAATTATTTAATAAAAATGTTTATATTTTCACTACCTGACATAATGATGAACACTTCTGAAATTATTCAATAAATATATTTATATTTTCACTATCCGACATAGGGATGAACACTTTTGAAATTATTTAACAAAACTGTTTATATTGGTTGTCATGGGAAGGTTCAAGGCATCATTTAAGATAAGGTTAGATAAATCTTTTTATTGTCCAGACATTGGCACATTGGCATGCACGCATGCACACACACACACACATATATATACACACCCCTTCATGTATACACATGCATGCGCACCGACATCCATACACACCAACTCTCTCACACATGCACGCATGCACGCATGCACACATGCATACACGCACACATGCACACACACACACACACACACACACACACACACACACAAACACGCACACGTACCATCGCAAGAAGCAGCACCATCAAATGTGATATCATCAAGTGCGATGTCTCCATCCCAATTGCTTCCTCTTTTGCCTTCAAATATCACCTGCAAAAAGAGACAAGAAAAACCCAGTGGGTTTAGTTTTACCAATGCTTCTCACCTGTGTGAGAGATGAGTGTGGATTCAGTGTCATGGCTATGAGTCATCATTATGTGTAAAGTGAACACTGTGGTTTGATACAGTCAGTTGAAGAAACTAAAATTTGCACTTCCCCTAAGTTATAGTTACAGGTTATAAAAAAACACAACATTGCGTTTGAGAACAACATGACATGTACTTGGCTGGCTCGCCCAAAGAGCCAAGAATTCTGTGGACGTGTGTCATTCTCCTCCTCCTCCTCCTCCTCCTCATCCAAACCTTCCCTCCCTCTATTCCTCTTTACTCTGGCTGACCCTGACAGACAGGGCTGAAGCAGCCCATCTTAAAATGAGCAGCCTAAATTATCTAAATTGTGGTCAGTGGGTGTGTGGTAAAACGTCTACAGCTTCAAATTATTATAGATGCACCAAACACACATTGCAGGCCTACATATGTGAGGTGTGCTGACAAAATTAGTTGCTTCTCACAATCCACATATGGAGATATTGGCCAAAAATCAACACTTGGGTCAAATTGAGACATTGGCCAAAAATCGACACTTGGGTCAAATTTGTAGATTTTCTATTTATGCCATATTTTTAAACTATACCATGCCTTTCATTATTTTATACTCATAAATTGTAAAAGCTTCACCTATAAGCGTGATGTATTTACATGAGACTTGAATCTGAGAAGTAGCTCCTTTTGCCAGCACACTTCACATATCACATTGTGTGTATCTAGCTTACGATTATTATTGTTTATATTGCTGCTCATTTACATTATGTATGTGATTGTAAGCCTACTTGTGGTCATGTGCGTGCACGTGTGTACATGTGTGTGTTTGTGTGTGTGTGTGTGTGTGTGTGTGTGTGTGCATGTGTGTGTGTGTGTGTGTACTCGTGGTGGAACACCAAACCAATGTGCCAGGATCTGGACAATAAAGATGTATCTTATCTTATCTTATCTTATTAATCTTACCTGGTAGCTATCAGTCTGAGGTGGGATCTTGGCTGAAGCGGGAAGCCAGTCCGTCCCCTGTTGTCCTTGGAGTGACCAGATAGGCAAGAGGCTACCATCACTGTACTGAGACACCCATACGTTCAAAGTACCGATAGTGTTGCCATGCATATTGTACCAAAAGTGCAAGCAAGAGGGTAAGGTAGAGTTCAGGTCCTGACTCACAAATCTAGCAGTGTCACCTTGCACACGAGGACTCGAAGCATCGATGAACACATACTGACCTGAAAAAATGTACCAATATGAGAGTGTTATGACAGTGACAAAAGTTAATGGAACTACAGTGCCATTTCGCATTCAAAATGCCTGTATCTCGAACATTAGCAAGTAAATATTTACACTGAGATTTACGGTCATCAGTATTACCAAACTATAATACAGATTATTACAACGAATAGAAGAAAAGAGTTGAAAGTTTTACAAGGCAAAGCTTTGATATACAGTCAAAATTGTCTAAGATGACCGTTCATTCCTGAGGAGAAAAATGGTTGTCTTAGACAGGTCGAAGTCTTCGACAGTGACATAACATTCATGTTAACTTTACTTTTACCTATGCTTCAGCACAGAATGACAATTCAGTTCATGACAGCAGCAATAAGAACACATTTTTAACTCTTTAAAGATGTAACCCCCTGAGATGGGGAAAACACACATCTCCAAAATTTGAAAGTCAGCCCAAAAACAGCATTCTGAAGGAGAACATACATCTTTTGAAAACGTTCACCTCACCTGAGGAATTCTTCAACGTGTGGTCATTCACTGGCCCCGTGTTATAGGACCCAGTCGTTCTGCTGGTCCTCTGCCAATCAAACTGATCATGAACAACATCATTGGTCCATGAACAATAGCCAGTGTCAAAGTTGCAGTTGCCTGTGAGAATAACACAGATTGAGCCAGTCAAAAGATACCTCACTTTTCTAATAAAAGCTAAAAAAGTAAAAGAATAATTCTAATTGTCCCCCGCCTTCCACAAAAAGATGTTTTCTTTAAATGATATAAAGCAGCAGTGACAACTTGATAGAATACATTTTTAGCTCAACTGTTTTGATCCTCCTCTCAGCACTTTAATTGACACCAATCTTTTAGATCTGCAAAGGCTCGAATCCTCACAAGTCAGAAGAGAGGGTACCTGATTGTCCTAGATGAGAAATCACTTTGATCTTTGATGTGGTGCCCATTGGCAGGATTGGTTTGGCTTGTTTCGGTTTGGTCTGGTCATCGGGGCTAGCCATATTTTCCTCCATGAAGGAGCAAAAGGTACTATAATCGGTACCAACTGAACTAAACCGACAATGGCTTTCGAAAACAGATGCTTTTGTTTTCAAGGCCGTGAGTCACGTGATCAGTTAATTTACACTGAAGCCATCAGAGACCAATTAATCAAACTGATCATCCTATGGGTACCGCCTATTACATGACAAAAACAATGAGATTTGCACAGCAAATAAAGACTCTAAAATCTTCACTGTAATCAATGATAAACCTTTGACCGAAGCAAATTTAAAACCTCAGAATTTTTATTTCCTCCCTCTACACCTTGATAGTGTAGTGACTTAGTCACACGACACTTGCAAGAAAAGTAGTCCAGTTAAAACAGTGTTGTATTATTGTTAATGAGCACATGTGTATATAAGGCGCTTATGAATAAACTTTAATTTGTCTCTACTTAGTTCACAACTCGATGTTCTGTCAAGTCTCTACAATAGTATCAAGAAAACCGGTCCATACAGCTCCTCTCATGGCTGACCATCTCTATGTAGGATAAGAAAACTCCACTACAGAACTTCTAGGTAGGGAAAAGCTTACAAGGCTTACAGCTCTTTTGGTGAGAGAATTTTCAAATTTTTTGGCCCTTAAATCAGGAACTCCTTGCCCCAGGACCTCAAAGAAATAACAAATCTAGATACATTTAAGTGATTGCTCAACTCATTTGCTTAATTTTTAGTTGCAGAGTATTAGTAAGTGCTGATATGTTTTGTTACTGCTGTCCTTGCATGTATATAATTAATGCATGATTGTGAAAGTTCCTCTTTATGTGGTCGAACTGATTTTTTTGTTACTGTGAAATGTTTCATCTTTTGTGAATGAAGTATTATGCTCAGTGAAAATGTTATCAATGAAAAGCGCTCAGAGCTTAAACTCGTATGATATAGACCGCTATATAAATGCAATCTATCTTTATTTTTATTATTATTATGATCTTAAGGTCTGAGGATCACACACAGAAATAAGAGTGCATATGCAACATACATCAATCTCCAATATATTCACACAGAAACTGCAGAAATCAATTCTCAACAGAAAATAGTACCTCCCTTGCCCAACACTGAAATTATTGTGAAGCAGAAAGTTTTTCACGTGTGGTGCACAGTACTTAAAATGTTTGTTTTTTTTTAATTTAAAAAATTGTTCAAATCTAGTAAGTGAACAGAAAAAAAAATTTTTTTAAAATAACAGAGGATTTACCTGGGTGAGCACAGCTTGTATCGGACACTAGTACATCATCAATGGCAATGTCGCCATAAGCAGATGAGCCTCTCACTGCCTCAAACACAATTGTGAACGGAGCATTGCTGGACGGAATGCTCACCGAAGCCTCTTTCCAGTCGGCGCCTTGATGATCTGTGTAAAGCAAAATAAACAGTGGGTGATGCCACGAGGCAGGGGTAGGCCACAAGAGATATGGAGATGTGTGGAAAGGGACATGAGAGAGGGGAAGCTCACTAGGAACGAGCTTGGAAGGATGGCCCAGGATAGAGATAAATGGAAGGAGCTTGTATGTGGCCTATACCCTGCCAGGGGTGAAAGGCATTGATGATGATGCCTGTGCTGCTAACAAGGAAAGCGAAAGTGTGAGCACCTAAACATTTCGAATACACTCATGTACCTCTTCATGGAAATACTGACCGAATACATTTTATCTGTATAAATCAATCATGAGTAAAAATTTGTATCACAACGCAGAGGAATAAGGTGCTCATCAATTGTTCGGCACATGGAGCAATGAGTGGTCTTAAAACCTGTTCACCTGCCAATCCTTTGGGGAAAAAAAATACCCTTCTCTTTTGAATAGAAGTCAAGATTATGTGGCGTCGGTGGCCTAGTGGTTAGGCTCTCGGACTCGCAACCGTAAGGTCGTGGGTTCGAATCCCATCAAGGGCCCGACGTTGTGTCCTTGGGAAAGGCACTTTACACGAATTTTCCTCACTTCACCCAGGTGGGAATGGGTACCCGGCTATAGACAGCGAAAGATCTTGTCAGTTTGTTAGTGTTTGAGCGCTTAATCGGCTGCTCGCACTGTATGCTTCCCAGGAAGCTGAGAATGTTTCGGAGTGTACTATGGTCTGCTGGGGTAATAATATAGTGTAAAGCGCATAGAGCCTGCTGTTGAGCGGGGATATGCGGTATACAAATGCTATCTATTATTATTATTATTATTGTGAATGAAGAGGAGGGGATTGGCCGGTGTTAGAAGTAAATCTAGCAAGAAAATGGCCCCAAAGTTTGATGACATCCAAAGTTGTAGTGTCCTTGAAAACTCCAAATTTTTCTTGTACCTCTGATCAAAGTTTTTCAGTAAACTCAAAACAGAAATGTGCTTTTAAATGGAAATGAAAGGAGTTAAGCCAAATAGAAAAAACAAGTTGACTAAAATTGCCCTATCATCATTATTATTATTATTATTATTATTATTATTATTATTATTATTATTATTATTATTATTATTATTATTATTATTATTATTATTATTATTATTATTATTATTATTATTATTATTATTATTATTATTATTATGATCTTAAGGTCTGAGGGTCACACACAGAAATAAGAATGCATATGCAACATACATCAACCTCGAATATATTCACACAGAAACAGCAAAAATCATTTCTCAACAGAAAATATTGTGAAGCAGAAAGTCTTTCATGTGTGGTGCACAGCACTTTTTAAAAAATTGTTCAAATCCAGCAAGTGAACAGTAAAAAAATTTTTTTTAATTTCGTGCTTAGTTTTGAGTAAAAAGAAGCACATCAGCACATTAACATAAAAAAGTCCTTTAGTGCTAAGAAAAAGCAAGACCAATTAAAAACAACATATTGATAGTAAAAGGTTAACAGAAAAGTAGGATTTACCAGTGTCAGCCTCCTGCAACACATCCGGTCAGAGTATTTAAAACAAAACAGACACAGAGCGGCTTAAACAATCTTGAAAGCAGATTGGTACCAAAAAAATGAAGAAGTAGAGGAAGACACTTTGTAGAGAAAGAAAATAAGGCAGTAAGATAAAATGCAAACTCATTAAACTGGGAATACAGCAGGTCATATTGCTCCTCAAAATTTGCTTTTATGCCAAATAATATATAGGAAGGAGTGGACGATACTTTGAACAAAATGAAAAGAAGACAGTAAGATAAACGGCAAACTCATTCAACTGGGAATACAGCAAGTCATAATGCTCCACAAAATTGGCTTATATGCCAAATAATATATAGGAAGGAGTGGACGATACTTTGAACAAAATGAAAAGAAGACAGTAAGATAAACGGCAAACTCATTAAACTGGGAATACAGCAAGTCATAATGCTCCACAAAATTGACTTTTAGGCCAAAGAATAGCTTAACAGAGCATTCAATTTTCTGACCATGACGAGTCCAGGCTGCAGTTCCCATCACTCCTCCTTTTTTGACATAGACGTTGAGGGAACCAATTCCATTTCCATGCATGTTGTACCAGAAATTCAAGCAAACAGATTTAGAAGGGTTTGCTGGAATCGTAGAACTCTCCAGTCTTGCTTTATCTCCAGAAACTCGAGGGGATGAAGCCTCTGCATACATGTAGTAGCCTAAAAACAAAGTGAAACATCCATGATTATTTCTGCTAAATCAGATATCAGATTGAAAATGTATTAGAATGGGCTCTTCTTCAGAAGGACCTCAAGCTAATAAGTTCTTGGTTTGTTTGGTGTTTTTGTTTTTGTTTTTTTGTTGTTGTTTTTTTTTGGGGGGGGAGGTAATGATGTACATCCATCAAAAACAGAGGTTCAGGGGAGAAGCATAATTTGTTCACTACAAATTAGTAATTTGTAGGGGGGATTTGCTTCATCAGCATAATCTTGCATGTGACCTAATCCCCAAAGTCTAACCCAGAGAGGCTAGGCCAAATCTTGCCAACCTGGTGATAACATCCGCTAGTGGGCGATTTGTAAATTTTGGTGGGGAGTCATGGGCGGTGGGGATCACCTGGATAGTGACAGGTATAATTTATTGCTTCATTCACAGGAATACATGCTGCATTGTATTCAGACGACCTGGTTATTTGGTGCTCTGAGGAATTTGTCACCACTGCCACATATCGCATGCAATTAGCACTGGACAGAATCACTACATGGACAAAAACCTGGTGTGTAACCGTAAACAAAGAAAAGTCTTCTGCTACACTCTTCACTCTCCGCCAGGCTGAGCCTAAAAACATCACATTGGACACCCCCCCCCCCCCCCCCCCCCAAAGTTAGAGAATTAACAGAAGTACCTTGTATCTTGGAATAATCTTTGACAAGCGTCTCACATGGACACAACACATTCAGAAAGCAGAAACTAAAGCCAGGAAAAAGCTTAATAAAACATCATGAGATAGAGAGGTGGAGAGGTCAAAGCGTGATGATATGGGACGCAATCGGTATTAATCAAAGACTGGGTCCCATAATCTTCCAAAATTTAGGACCTGGACGTGGCAACAGAGTGACGGCACAGAGCTACATCAACAAAGTCCTGCAGCCTCATGTTGCTTCATTTTTCCAGAGACATCAAAACCACCTCTTTCAGCAGGAAAAAGCCCAGCCTCATACAGCACGTGCTACTCAGCAGTTCCTGGTGCAGAACAACATACCCACCATGCCTCACCCACCCCAATCACCAGATGTAAACCCTTCTGAGGCGTCTCAACCAACTCCAGACCATACCCCGGACAGCTGCACAACTGGGTGCTGCTATTCTTCAGGGGTGGGTTCAGGTCCCCAACTGCCAAATCAATCGCTTGGTCCACTCTATGCACCTCCGATGCACTGCTGTCATCAATGCTAAAGGGGGCCATACCAGATACTGACTGGTACTTATAACAAAATCTGTTCCCAAGCAAATCCCCAACTCTCAAGCATTGTTTTGTGCAATTTGAGACACTTCAAACCTGTTTCTCTAAATACAAATATTGCTTCAATTTACTCTCCTCTTCTTGTGTCATGTGAATTCACATTACTTTTGCCGGTAAGTATATATCCGTTCAACAGCAAGCTTTATGTGGCTGTATTAACTTTCTTGAGCCTATTCCTCAGTATTTATGGGACGCACCGCCGGCCTGGTGGCCTAATCCCATGTATATATAAGGGATGAGCTTTATCGATCAATTTCTCAGCTGTTTTTTGGTTGCAAGCTACGGGAAGCAGGAAGCCAACAGTTGACCAACTCGTTTCATTTTACTACAATTTTGGTAAAGTTATAAGAGATACCTTATGAGCTGTAACGGACTACATCAGTCACCCCACATATTGCAATAGATGATTTTATTATATTTTGAACACAAAAAAATGGCATAACCCCCAGTCATTGCCATTTCTAAATACTGATCAAATAAAAACTATTTGGACAAATTAGATACAGCTTTCTTTTTCTATGAGAGCATTTCTTTCTTTCTTTTGTTTCTTTTTTAAAATGATGATAGCTTTCAGTCTTTTTGAGGTCAACAATTCAATATACCCCCAAATTGTCAGGCTGCAATGGTTGTTGGGTGAAAAATAACTATAACTCAAGTGAGTCAACTATACTAAACCCACACTCACATTTATATTATACCAGTGGCACCAGTGACAAGTCCCTTTCATAATCTCCACGCACAGCCATTATTAGAATCTCCAGCCTGATGAGGAGTGTAGCCTACATGTATAGTGCAGACATGCAGCACTGTCATAACATTAAAAAAGTAGAACTCCAAGACTGGGTCCCATAGTCCTTCAAAATTTAGGACCTGGACATGGCACACCCACACACACACACAAAAACACAAACACACAAACACACACACACACACACACACACACACACACACACACACACACACACACAAACACAAACACACACAACTAAAGTTCTGATAGAAGAGTGATCTCACTCACAACCTCTCATGGCCATGACAGCCTGATTCCAACCTAAGAAAAGAAGGTTGGCCAGCTTTTACTGTTAACCCAATCCGTACGCCCTGGGGTCATTTTGTACCCCCGGGGTTGTATTCTTCATATTTTAGAATACTTCTAGTATGAAGATCTCTTTAAAACTTTCAGTATTTCTCAAAAAAATCATTTTGACAGACTGCTATGCAAAGCGTACGGATTGGATTAACGAGTAAATTTCCTCTTGGAAAGTGGTGGCACAGAGTTCCCCACGTCGTGCGGATACGATAGTAAAACACAAAGAGCGGATAGGGTTAAGTAAGCTTACCGAAAGCAGTGTTTTTTGTGTGGTCAGCGGATGGCCCAGTGCCATAGGATGAAGTTCCACCATTATGCCTGACCCAATCAAAATCATCCGTTGTGTCCTGTCTAAAAGAGCACAGGTCACTCTCGAAAGTACAGACTACATTTGTAGCACCAGAGGGACCAGGACTTGGAGTAACTGAAGAAAGAGAGAGAAAAATGAGGTTAGCATCAAGCTGAGCTCATTTTGTAATGTCAGTGCCCCTGAATAAATTAATTTTTGTTTATTTGTTTGTTTGTTTGTTTGTTTGTTTGTTTGAGTAAAGAGAAGCACATCAGCACAATAATGGTCGTTTAGTGGTGGGAAAAAGTAAGACAGACAGATAGAAACAACAGAGGGAAAGTAAAAGTTATGTTGTAATAACAGTGCAGTGCATCCATTACCTGTTACCTGTATTACCTGTCCTGGGCAACAACGTCATTGCACACCGGACAGGTCCATAAGTGCTCAGTTCTCCCCAGCACCAAAGCCCGCAAGGTATCCATACTGATTGTTCCAGTGGCTGTCTGATTATGGCGATGTCTTTCCTTTCCAGATAATCGTTCCTTTCTTCCTTCTCCCCTCTCTATCCCCATTTCCCGCATCTTAATGATTGCGTGGTGTTATGCTGTCTCCTTGTCTTCTTCATCCCTCAACTTTTTCTCCAGGGTCTCCAACACTTCTCCGTTGTCAAATTTCACCTCACCATCAACTACGGCACTGCCTGCCAGCCTATCAGCCTCCTCATTGCCTTTCACTCCAGAGTGCCCAGGACATCCATTAGATTGAGGGGGTAAAAATGTGTACACATCCCCATCAATTTCTAAGCCATTACCTACCGTTTCCCTCATAGGGTTACATGAAACCGCTCCACATTGACCAAAAAAATGAAAAACAGTACTCTGATCCAAAAATGCATTTTGTATTTCAACTAAAGTTACGCTTGTTAGTCTTTCAGGCAGTTCAAAAGTCATTGGCACAACTATTTTTATTTATGTCTTTTAAATCTTTAACCCATTCACTGTTGAAACGTTTCCATCAACATCTGTACAGACAAGATAAAATGTTAATTCAAGGAATATGTAAACAGAGGATTGTTTCAGAATAAGAAAAATCATAAGCTGTAACTATACCAACTAAAATCTCTATGGTCAGCCTGATGAAATAACATACGTGGAGAACACAAGCCAGAACATACGTCTACTCAGCAGTGAAGAGGTTAATATGAGGGATTAAGGTTTTTTTTTTACTTTGCTCATGCACCCAGCTTTTATAACCCTGTTTTTCTCCAATTTTCAAATGTGCAAGGGACCTGCAAGTTTTTATTCCTCATCCAAGAGAGCTTTTTGTACTTTATTCCATCTACAACCCTACCCTGGATTCAAAAGGGAGGAAAACCTGGCAAAATTAGAGGCGAGGACCTTACTTCTGCTAAGACAAAATTTCTGCTTCTAACCTACTGGTACCAATAAATTTAAGAAAGTACAATGACTGAATTGAATGCCAAACACCGAATTGCTTTAAATTGTGTTGATGAGGGCATAAAACAATCCTTTTAAAAAAACAAATTCACAGCATACCTGATGAGCATGTTCCAGTGTTGAGTTTGATGTCATCCAATGCAATGTCACCCATATAGCCGCTACCTCGAACAGCCTCAAATACAACCTGGAAGTAACCAAAAAAGAATAATCGATGACTTGGCATTCAAGATAGAGCTTTTTCATTTCTTCACATTTTTTAATCTTGGAAAATTGCTTCTGAAAAATTTTTAGTCATTGAACAGCTCAAAAGGAGACTACGTGTAGGCATTTTTTCCGTCAAGGAGGAGGCACAGTAAGAAAATTACATTTCACTTCCCACCTTAGTCACTCACAGACTTTGCATCTAACTGACGGTATCTGACAATGTGGAAGAAAATCAACACATCAAATTGGTACTATTTCAGCTGATGCCAAGTTTTTGTAAGTTTGACTTGTACTTTATCATTTCATATAATAAAATTCACAAACTTAACTTATAAATTATTTGACTTCTCTATGTATGTCCACAGGGCTAAAATCCGACATGTAAATCATTTTGTCAGCATACCTAACATATTATATTACATGTACAACGTGCAATAGTCCCACAATCAATATCTAGTCCAGCACGCACATAGCCAGATCAGTGGGACGCAGATCTTTTTGATATTTTCAAATTTTGCTGTGTACAGGTTGTAAATACAATGAATATACATTATTATTATGTCTCATGACCCGGTGGAATCAGGCGCTTGTCACTTTTTGTGAACGTAGAGTCATTGGTATAACTTTAAAATTTGTTCATTTGCTTGCTTTCCAAAATAAAATACCCATCGATCTTGAATAGAAGTCGAGATATTTGTAATTGACGTAGATGGGGGTCATCTAGTTTCGGAGGTAATATAAGCGAAAAAAATGGTCACATAAGTTTGGTACTTTCTATAGCATGAAAGTCCATGAAAACTGAAAGTTTACATGTTTTGTGCCTTTAGTCAACATTTTTCAGTAAAGTTCACATGGAAATGTGTTGTTTTATAGACATAAAAGGCGTTGAGCAAAAAAAAAAAAAAATTCGATGAAACTTACCAAACTAATACAAAAATGCCTCTTTCTTCTATTTCAATATTTTGACGAAGGCCTCATTTCACACCAGATGCCCCACATATAAGAAAATATTTTGAACATGACAATCATTTTGCTATGTGCCTATTTCAATACCTGTGTGTTCATTATGTGCATGCAAGACTGTATTTTCCAATCAAGTTTTAAAAACACTATTGCTAGTTACCATAAGAAATCTTATATTCAATAACTGTATTCTCTATTAATTACTCATCTGAATTTGTTTGTAATTACCGGTAATAATTTATCTGATAACTGTATGGGTTTTACACTATTTTCAACACAGTAAGGTTATTTAAGAGGCAGGACTTCTAAATTCCACATCAGTCTCTGATAACACCAAGCGCAGTAAATGAATGAGCCTGGAAAACTCCGCAATACAACTAATATTCAAGAGCTCCCCACTGAGAATTCGAACTAGGGCATTCTGCATGACAGCCCAGCTAACAGGAGTGCCCTGTTTGCATGTGTGTTTATATATATATACGCAAAACAAAATAGACAGAGCAGCCTACCTGGAAATCAATTGGTACTGAAATGTCCACTGAGGCAGAAACCCACTGGCTACCCTGTGTACCATGCCTGAACCACAGTGCTGAAGGGAGCGTAGTGCCAGTCTTAGTGTATACGTTCAGGTTATCCACATCTTGTCCATTCATGTTGAAATAAAATCTGAGTAGGTTCGGATAAAAACAGCATTAATTAAACTCTTCTGTCAAAAGGACAACAACGAAATCAATAAATAGTTAACCAGTGAACTTAATTCTCACATCTATGATTACCATAGACAGCAAATAGAATTTTTTCTCCTTTCGCTTTTTAATGAAATTTGATGACATAGTTCATGAAGAGTGACCAAAGGGGGGAGTGGGAGGGGGGGTTACAAAGGATGAATTTCTCATTCTACCACATCATGACTAAGCCCAAGGTTGATTTTTTATTTTGTAATGCAGTTTCTTGATCTGTGGTATCACTGCATAATATGCTCGAGAAATATTTTGTTGAAATTCAAATTCTAAATGTTGAAGAAAGTGAGAAAAAATACATAATTTAGATTCCAGGTACAGTTCTTTAAAGAATGAAACATTCTCTCTCTAATTTTTTTTTTTAATTCACCCCCCTGCGGCTGTGCTACTAACTGAAGTGTCTTTAGACCATTCCCAAAGGGGGGACATTAACATGTTCTTTGCTCAGTAAAATTGTAAATGGGCTGATTCATCAATGTCATACTCATAACTGTGGCTGAACTGCAACGCGGAACTGCTGCTTTTTCTATCCTAATCCTTACTATCGTCATTTTTCTCTACTTCTTTTTTATGTTGTCACACTCGTGTGACCCACTATTTCCAGGTCCAGGGTGCTTTGATAGTCGAAGCAGACTTTGTGCTGTTGAAGCTAGGGAGGTGAGCAGAGTAAGCCTGATTCCCTGTAAGGACTTATCTGTTGACATAGACCCCTTGGCACTCATATGACTTTATGCAGTTGCAAGCGCCGTAAAACTCTACTAAAAAAAAAATTTTCAAGTCTGTTTTCTGGGATGAGAACAGTTGAACATCTGGCAGACAACATGTGTTAGGAGCTCATCAATTTTTGAGGCACGTGGAGTTACTGGTGTTATCTAAAAGCTTATTCATTTTTCTTGCTTTCAATGAAAAAAACTACCTATCTATTTTAAATAGAATTCCAGATATTTGTGATTGAAGGTGTGGTCACCTAGTTTCAGTGGTATAATTAGCGAGGAAATGGCCGTCAAAGTTTGGTAACTTCAATAGCTTGAGAGTCTTTGAAAACAGTAAAATTACATGTTTTATGCCTTTAATAAACGTGTTTCAGTCAAAATTCACACGCATATGTGTTTTTATATAGACATAAAGGGTGTTGGACCAAAAAACAAACAAACATTTTTTAAAGCCAACTGGCAGAAAAATGCCTGTTTCTTCAATTTCAGTATTTTGATGATTGCTTGATTTCAAAATGATGCCTCACGTATATAATGTTTGTTATAAGACCACCAACTCCGCCTAGTAAGTTCGAAAAAGAAAAAGGAAATCTATAGGGAAAATTTTGACAGATTATGTATTTCAGTAGAGCTTGTATAAGAAGAAGAAGAAAAGCCTCTTAGGCAACCATCTAAAAAAAAAATACAAACAAAAAAGTGTACCATGACAAAAAAGCTCAAACAGCAGCCAACTATGGAAAAAGATAACAAGCAAATTGAAATGACTTTTGCCTCAGATGCCTTGAAGACTAAAAACTTACTGGAGACAGTAAGTGCCAGCAGTCACTTTGGGGCTTAATATTCTTGCTTTGTCACCAGAACTTTTAGAAGAGGCTTCCATGTAGATGTAACCACCAGCTGAAAAAAAACAACAACAATAAAACATTAATCATTCTCCGCAGACAAATAAGAGATATGCCAATCTAAAGTCTCTTCCTCAAGTCTCTAAACTTCTTACAAACGCTGTTAAGTTCAACATTTTGCTTTTGTCAAAGCGCGTCCAATACAACTTCATGCAGTGCAAAGTTTAACCCTAGCTACAAAGAAAACTTTACATTGGGAGCTTAGAAATAGTATGGCATTGTTTGTTCGAAAATATCAGTTCACGAGCAACTGTTCTCATTTCATTGAATACAGATTTCTCTGCAAATATCAATATAAATGCAATATCTTTCTTTCAGTCCTTACTTTACACAAATGTCCTTGAGGAGAGCAATAAGTTAGTATGTGATTTTTTTCCTTCTTTTTTTTGCCATATCTCACAGCATCAGCCCCACCATGAACCCCCAAAGTGTGCCCAGATTTGCGCACTAGATCAAGTAAATTCTAAATGGAAGTCCAAGTTTACTTTTTCCTCGTGAACTACATTTTTTTAACCAAGATCTTACCTCCAGATTTAGTGTGATCGCCAGAAGGACCAGTGCCTATTGAGCTGGTACTACCGACATTCCGACTCCACTGTATCTGAGCTGCAGTATCAGAGACCCAGCCGCAGAAATCTTTCTCAAAGTCACAGTTGATGGCACCAGTTGGAGTTCCCGTGACTTGAGTTGGCCTTTGGCTCGGTTGTGCGGAAGGAGCAGCGTTTGCTGGGAGGACTGTTCAGAAAACAGATAACACAAATACAAAGGCCCATGCGTGAGCATCATCAGTTCAAATTAATTCAACATGAGACCTGATGAGATTATGAAAGAAGAAAGGAGAGGGGATGAGATGATATTAGATCAGATGAGATCCAGTTAGATCAGACCATGTAAAAAGGAGACAGCATCAGATTAAAAATCATAAGAAAAGAATAAGCCACACAAGATGAAATCAATGAGACTAGACAATGTTAACACATAACACATCCGGGACCGCCCACGAATTCCCTTACGTGCTCCACCCTGACTCGCCCGGAACCGCCCGCGCTGACCTAGTGTCTTTAGAAACGAAGTCTTGCCTTCACGAGACTCTGGGGCCGAGATTTTGATTTGCATAGTTATTGCAAAAAGTTTCTTCTTTCATTTGATACCAAAACTAAATTTTTCGGGCCAGTAGTTTAAGTATTAGAGCCGACCAAAGTGCGATCGCGTTACCGACACTTCGAAGGTGTCTTGACTTGTTGAAAAGAGACACAATTGAGTTTGAAAAAGGAAATAACGATGGATTTGAGCAAAAACAAGCATATGACAAATCGGAAAACTCAGATTTTGATGAAAACATTGTAGCAAGAGTCTGGGGCGATTCAGATTGAATAGACATAGAAAACTTAGAATTTAGACCTAGGGCGCGACCGTGAGGCTGAGAGCAAGAGTGACAGGTTGGACACCCCGATTGAACTAAGTAAGAACATTTCCAACAGTTTGTGCATACATTAAGTTATATATATTTCTGAAACTACATTCATTTTTCTTTTTTTTAACTTTTATTTTTTCAGGATTTTGGGAATTTGTTTAGTATTTTTTTATTTTGTTTTTTAAACGCTTGTATTCACGGGAGGTGGGTTTCTTCCCCTTGCTTAGGATCTAACAATGGACTTCCCGTCCAGACCCTTAGGGTGTAATGTGTTAAATTTATCCATCTACACAACCTGAAACTTATTTTCTTTTATTTCGGGTGAATGGCTTTTATTCTGGCAGAGTACAACGTCTAGGCCTAGCAAGTTTCATTTTGATAGGCATTTTTGTTGCCACGATACATCTCAATTCTAAATTTTAGCTTTTTTATTAGCAACACTCAAAGGTCAATGTGCTGAAAAATTTAGAAAAAGTCACAATTTTCAGCTAGAAATTTTTGTTCATACTTCAAAAACATTTTTACTGCAAATTTTTTATAAGCCATGTGGGAGGAATTCTATTATCTTTTCCCATTAATTCAAACATTTGATACTGACTTTCTCAGCTAACAGACAGAGCACACAAAAATAAATAAAAGCTAAAAAAAACTACATTTGCAAATTGACTTGATGAACATAACTTACTTGCACAAGAAGAATCTGTAAAGCTGACATCATCAAAACCTATGCCTCCAATAGGATTAGTTGTTTTTGCTCCGTAAACTCCCTCAAAGACAACAGTGTAATCATGGCTGATCACAGGAATTGGCAGTCTGGCTTGTTGCCAGTTTGAGGCTTGGTTGGTGTCCTTGATTTGCCATACATACTCATCTTTGTTGATATCTGGAAATAGTAAGTGGCTTTAGTAAGAGTCTTACGTTACTTGCAATACAAATGCATCATACAAGGGCCAAAGATTAGAGATGTTAGTTTAGTTTTTAGTAAGTGCTTTACGGCACTTGCAACACAATAAGGTCATATAAGTGCCGAAGATTAGAGGTGTTACAAGAGAGTAAAAAAACACTAAAAAGAAGGAGGGGAGATAAAGACGATGGATGGAAAAGAAGAAGCAAACCACACCAGAGCACCCGCCAACCATCCACATTAGAGATGTTACTAGACAGTGACATACAAATAAAAGAAAGAGGATAGATAAGGACAATAGATGATTGATGAGAAAGATGGAGTAGACCGCATCAGTGCACCCACCAATCACCTACTAAAATAGTAATGCCAAACTGTGTTTCAATTGTTATTACCAGTCTGGATTGGGTTTCAATAGAATACTATGTAATAATATAATACTACAAAGACCAAATTCACCAATCACAAAGACAAGGGCTTCATAGTTCTGACAAGAAATATTATTGTTTATTTTATATTTTGGAAGCAAAATTAGATTGTTTACACCAGTACTTTTCCCTATTTAATGAGGGAAACAGTACTCATACCTGCATGTATGTATGCATACACCCGCACACATGCACGCACGCAGGCACGCACACACACACACACACACACAAACACACACATACACACACACACACACACACACACACACACACACACACACACACACACATGACAGCTCCTTTCTAGGTTCACATAAAAAATCTAATGATAATAGTTGCATATTAATATCTCATATATACGTTCAACAGCATGCTCTGTGCACTTTACAATCACTATTACCCCATCAGTTCCTAGAACACTCAGAAACAATCTTTTTCTCTTATGTGGCTTTGGTGGCCTAGGGGTTAAGCTCTCGGACTCACAACCCTAAGATCGTGGGTTTGAATCCCGTCATAGGCCTGACATTGTGTCCTTGGAAAAGGCACTTTACACAAATTTTCCTCCCTTCACCCTAGTGAGAACGGGTATATATCTGGCTATAGACAGCAAAGATCTTTGTCAGTTCGGTAGTGTTTTAGTGCGTGTAATTCACAGTTTGCACTGTATGCTCCGAGGGAGGCTGAGAATGTTTCTGAGTGTTCTAGGGTCTGCTGGGGGGTAATAATATGCTGTGGGTCATGGATATGTGCTATATAAATACAATTATTATTATTATTTATTATTATTATCATTATTATTATTACTTTTATTACTATTATCAATATTATTGTCATTATTATTGATATTTTATTATAATTATAATTATTATTATTATTATTGTCATTATTACTGTTATTATTATTATTATCATTATTATTATTATTATTATTATCAAAACGCACTGACCTGGGATTCGGATCCGGATGTTCAGAGTGGATTGCACATTTCCAGTCATGAAATACCAAAAGGACATGCAACGTCCTGAGGGAGATGTGGGTTGGAAAGTCTCGCTAATCAACCAGGCTTTCTTCCCAGTTGACAGGCTACTGTTACTAGTAAAGAACATATAGAGACCTGAAAAGGGAAAAGATGCATAAGAAGAGAAACCTGTCTACTAACTGTTAAAATGACACTTCAAACCAAAAGAAAAGAAAGAAAAAGAGGCACACACAGATAACGTAGCATTAATCTGGGTTTTTTATGGTTGAAGTGTGCACCTTTGATAGAGCTTTGGGAGAGTGTAAAAAAAAAATGTTTGGACTTGAGCTGATTGCTTGCAGAAACGATGAAAAGAAAGATCTATATAAATTTTGTGGAGCCCTTTATTTTTATGAGGTATATTCCACATAGCACAAAAACATGTTTCCTCTTGAGTGATGGCATAACAGAATGCAAGTGACACCAATAGTTCTCATGTTTTTCTTTTTCGCTACTTATTTCCAATAGTGAAAGTGTGAAATAACAATACCACAAGTAGTTTCAACAAATGTATTGCAGATGAACAGCACAATAGAAAGTAGTAAAATGTGGCGAGATATAAGGAGCCCTATCAACATAGGGGTAGAGATAATACAGGTGTCTTTTAAAATCTCGGTCCGACGTTGTGTCCTTGGGAAAGGCACTTTACACGAACTTCCTACTTGGCTCAGTCCTATCGGAGATGGACGTTAAACTAGGAGGTCTCACCCCTTAAATAACCTAATAGTGTTGATAGGGGCGTTAAACCCATACCATTTCACCTTTTTTTAAAATAATGCAACCAAAAGCAGCAAGGAAAGCGATTACTGTGTAGTTTAAGTAACTCAAAATCAAGATAGTAGGTGACATTATAATCAAGTTTGTGACCTGTATTTGTTGAAGTGGAATGATCAGCGGACGGCGTTTTCTTGGCAGGGTCAGGGCGTTCATTACTCCAGTCTGAGTCATCCCCAGCGGCAGCGTTTGTCCACGTACATAAGCCTTTGTCAAATGCACATGTACCTTGGAAAAGGGAAAATAAAGGCAATTATTTATTGGCCTAATAATCGTTCTTATAAATCTGAATTTGAGGAGCCTTTGTCAAAAGCATGCATACCTTGTAAATGGGAAAGCGAAAGTAAATACTTGTACCATTCTTTAAAATCCAGAGTTGAGGAACCATTGACTAATGTACAAATACCTTGTACAATTACAAATAGAAGCAAAAACTATTCTTCAGTGTTTGAAAATGAGGAGCCATTGTCAAATGCAGAAATTCTTTGTAAAAGTGAAAGAAAAAAAAAAGAAGTAAATGTTCTTTGTCAAAACCTGAAGTTCATAAATGCAAACAAGCTGGAGCTCTCCATCATCAAAATGTTCAAAAGTAAGATAGCTTCAACCAAAAATCACCCTGCTGGATAGCATCTGGACTGTTAGGACTTTGTATATTTCCTAAAACATTGTTCCAAAGCTATGAAAACTATAAAATTTCCACTCCATAGAGGTTGCGCACGTCTTCAGGAGAACAAGATGGTTCATGATTTTGCCTACTTGATTTTATAGTTCTAGCCAACACAGAAGCAAAGTCCTCACCAGGATTAGGACAACTTCCTGCAGTTATCTTTACATCATCAATGGCAATGTCTCCCTGGTAGCTATTGCCTCGAACCCCTTGAAAAACCACCTGCAAAGAAAAAAAGATTTATATTTACCTTCCTCAATGATTGAGTAAGTTTGGGGTTTTTTTTTGGGGGGGGGGTTGGTAATTGTTTTACGGCACTCTCGACGAGAATAAGGTAATATGAGTGAGTGTGAGTAGGTCTACGTACTAAATCATTATTTTAAAGCTTAAAAAATACCCTGTGCTACAAAGTCTCTTCTTTTGATTGAAAAAATATGTCCTTATGAAATTACCATTCATAGCTAAAAGTAGAAGATTAATAGAGATTTCTTTTTATCCAAACTTTTTCAGTTTTCAGCTACAATCACTACTCCTCTCATCAAACAGTATACAAAATATCAGTCAACTATCAATTCAGGACCTTTACACTCTAAGGTAAATATCTTTAGAAAATACTAACCCAGAAACTGAAACCATGAATTTAAACATCTGTATGTTATACAGGCAAATACACTTTCATGTTTTGGCAAAGTTCACCAAACATGGTACAGTCTAGTAAACCACTATCTGTCGATATACTAAAAAAACAACAACAAAAAACAATATGAATTAAACACAGTATCTCAACAAAGTGAAGTGTTCCTATTCTTATGTCTGTCCCCCGTGGTTTTATGCACCCCGCAAAATTCAGCAAAATTTGACAATTTTTTGCATAATTTCTGATTATTCTCCTTCATTCTTTGTTAAAATTAACAGAATCACATAATTTCACATTTTTGGGCTCATTTTGCCTAATTTCAGAATTTTTCTTGCATAAAACAATGGGGACAGTTATGTTGTTAACTCATTCGCTACGCCGAGCCGTGGGGGGGGGCGGCGCGAGTCAAGTGCCGTCAGTACGCTATGCGCCCCCGGCGGCTCGAGAACCTATCTTCAAATTTAGCTTAGATTCTATTCCAATCCACATATCCATGTTAAAATAAAGGTCATAATACAATGTTCCCTTCCGGGTCAAGCATTTCCACTGAAAATCGGAAATTTAGAATCAGTTTTGAAACGCAATTTCGTAGTTTATTCGACCTTGTTTTATCGCGATGCCAAAATTATAGCCCGGACACCAGTCTTAGTAATTTTACACAACAAAATCTATCATTATTTTGCCCACTAAAGAAATGTACGACTCTTTTTTATAATATTGATACGATTGGACTCATATTGCCAGTGCACTGTTATTGAGAAATCAATATTTTTGAGTGCTAGATCTAGGTCTAGATCTAAATTGTCAAAATATGTTTTTTCTCCCCAAAATCACTACTTTTTGATAAAATTACACAAAAGTGCCTCTCAAGACATGTATAGGTTTATTCCAAATGCAATTCTGAATAATTCCATATAAGATACGAGTGGGTTTTTCCTGTTTGTGATCGTTTTTCAAGATTATTTTTTTTTTTTTTTTTTTTTTCAATATCGGATGTTATGTTCAAAATGTACAAATATTATGGAATGTAGGTAAATAACTGCAAACTTTTCAATATTTTCCAGTTCTATATTCATTTTTGGTTATTTTGATGCATAATTTGACTAGGTGCAAATATATTTTTTGAGTTTCAGCAAAGACTATTAATTTTTTATTTTCAAATTTCATCCGCATCTAATCAAAATTGTGTTGCATAATCGTCTCTTACAGGAACCAAAGTTGAAAAATACATAAATAAACATTACAGATGTATTCTACAAACCATACTGAAAATATTGGTGTATAATACGTTGATATTTATTTGAATTTGTGGCCACAAAGACCTTTTAACTGCCCACTAGTCATCATCTCATTCGCCCTCCCGAAAAAAAATTCGTCCACAAGCCGAAAATAATACGTACCGAATGAGTTAAACACTGCTGCTTTATCAGACTTCACTTATGTCAAGATCTATTTACAGTCAAACACAGGAAACTCGAATTCGTTGGGGATTGGAAAAAGTGTTTGAGATTTCCATAATTCGTCACGTCCGTGAAAGCCCAAAATACAAATAAATAGAGAGAAAATCAAGGGAGGTAAAAAAGTACACTAAAACAATTAACATGGTTAGCTCCCTTGATGAACGTGTTGATGGTGTGAAAGCAAGAAGATGAATGAGAGTGGAAAGCAGAAAATCTCACGTGTGCACAACCGACTCCCACGTCATTCCTTTCCTCTCATTTCATTGGCTTTCAGAAAGTTACGCCTCTCGCCATCTGCAAAGCGCGTGTCCCACAGCATGATTGCACGCGTGGCAAACCAGTCATGTGGTGCGGTCAGCATCAACCCCCAAACCCCCCTTCCCCCTCCCCACTTCCTCCAGCCTCTCGTGGTGAGACAAGGACCCCGTTTTAGCTGTAACAGTAACAAAGAAACACCTACTTGCAGCCAGAAAGGCTGTAGAGCCCAGTCTTTAGTTGAGAATGCGAAGTGGATTCGCTCGAGATTCGAGTGTAACGTGTTCCGAGTGGTCAGGAACTCCATTAAGTCAATTCAAAGAAAACATAATGACTGAAACGGGACTGAGCATTGTGTTCGATATACCCAAGAATTAGTGATTTTCGTGTTCAAGATTCGTGGACTCTACTGTATTAGATTCACCTGATATGAACTGGTCAGTCCTGCTGTAGGGAGAGTCACTTGACCAATAATCCATCTCTGGCCGTGGTCTCCAGTCTCATTGTACAAGGATGGGCCAAGAGAACCTCCAGTCTGGAAAAAACAAAATCATAGACATGAACAGTTTCGCAACAAAATGCAACATACAACCATTTTTCCGGTTTTAAGAAAACTGAAAATTCCTAGGCTGTTCTTCACCTATTTACTGAATAAACTTGAGCAGCTTGGGTTTTAGGGTCCCTTTACATGTACAGTTCATTCATCAACAAACTGATAGTTTAATCGACCGACGCTAGATCTGGGTCTTCGTTAAACAGACAGACGATCGACGAGAGAAGTTCCATTTAGACGTACTGTTTTTTTATCGTTAAAGTTAAACCAAAAAAAATTAACTTGGTAATCCGGCATTAAATTGTGTTCCCTTCGTGAATTTGACTAATTTTGGATCGCTGATCATAAAACTCTTCTTTTTTTTTTTCTATTTGACCAATATTTAGGAAAATTTTGGAAAGCATTTTCAGCTCCGCCTGGGGCAACATCAAAGAAGTCGTGCCCTCGTCGTCATGCCTTCTGTTCGCCGGCCAGCAAATATCTGGTGTTGCCAGATATCAGGAGGTTGGACTGAGAACCCTTCGATATCAAGAGGATTGCTCATTTCCAGGCTCAGTTTTACCGGGAAGTTGACAGGATGCTGACCATCCTTTCGATATCCTACAGTTTGCAGATCAATAAAATGTACGTGTAAATGGGGCCTTAGAGTAAATGTGATGTAAGGCTTAGCTGATATTCGTTAATTCATTAAATCAACGTTAGATTCAAATCCTTTAAACTGATAAGGTCTCCACACATTTCTGAGAAAGTGTGAAATTTACACTTTCATGCTATAGGAAAGGGAGAGAACTGCCAACAAACTTTCTTCAAACACAAGCAAAGTCATGTGACTTGAGAAAAGAACTTGATTGACGCACAGAGGATATGTCACGGTTTGTCAAAAAATGTCAACCGCTTTTGTAAAAAAAAAAAGGTGTAACTTTCTGCAGTTCACGAAAAAGGAAAAATCACATTTTGAGAAAAAAATAATTTAAGAACCAACCAAACATTATTTTTAAAATGACCAATTCAAGTTACACATCTCACATCCTAAGAAAACATATTGATCAGATTGGTACGCAGAAATGAAAATAACCTCATATTTATTATCATAGTTCAGCATAGACCCATATTTGAACTTGATGACTCTGTCTTTGTACAATTTTGTAAAAAGAAGGAAAAAAAACAAGTTTTCCATTTATCACAAGACATTTACTTCATAAACATCACAAAATGAAAAGAAAAAAGTTACCTTTAAAAAAATATCCAGCGTTCCAACATTTGATCCATACATGTAGTAGTAGAACGTCAAGCAAGCTTGTACATTGCCAGCATTTGAAAAACTTGGGGTAAGGAATAGAGCTTTCTGTCCAGCATTACCATACGATGCATCAACGAAAGCATAGTGCCCTGAAAAAAAGCAGTAAAATAGAAACTCCCGGGTTTATTGAGTGGCAAAAATATGTAAAGGGAGCTGGGTCTGAATACCATTTCACATTCAAAAAAACAAAAAAGGTAGCCTTCTGGTTTTTTTAATTAGGTGTTTTTACGCCCCCATCCACACAATCTAGATCATTTAGGAGACAGGCTTCCTGCCTGTCAGGGTCAACCCAGGCTAAAAGGGATATATTACATTCCAGGAGAAAGACCAATATACTCAACAAAAATGCTCTCCATTCGGTATTTAAAGTTACGGCTCCAGCGAGAGACAGTGAATCATCTAACTGCTAACCACAAACATCAGTAAATCGTAGTATGGAATAAAAAAAATTAACTATGGGAACAGTAAGCCCGAACAGCGGTAATAGCATTTAAAAATTCATGTTGCTCCTCTATTACAGCTGCCAGCCATCAAAAGCGGATGAGAGGGCAGGGGGGGGGGGGGGGGGAGGCAATAAACATTTTCAGTTGGTAGGAAATTTTGAATTTTGCCCGGGTGGTGGCCAAAAGCCTACTCTTATTGATTTTGGACAACCAAGGGACCTTTAGCGTACACAACTTGCACACGGGACCCCCCGAGATTTTTTGCCCTTGTCCGAGAAGGCTAGGTGTAGATCTTTCCTACCAGAAGATCAGGGGTGTGGCTGAAAGACAGCAGTAAGAAAAAGCTAAGGAGTGGCACTTGAAAGGCTGCAGAAAGAGTCAGGAGCCCAGAGGAAGTGCAAAGGAGGTGAGTGGGAAAGAAAGTGGAGACGAAAGCAGATGACAGAACATTGCTAGAGAGCAGGAAAGGAGGTGAAAGTGAAAAGAGACAATTTTAGAAGAAAAATTTCCGTTGCTATCCGGATTCGAACCCAGGACCTATTGAACACCTTAACCTCTGGACCACAAGAGCCATCAGTAAGTGTTTTGCGGCACTTGCAACACAAGAAGGTCCTACAAGTGCCCAAGATTAGAGACCATCAATGATTTATTTATAGAGGCACCAGCCATCCATGTCCAGGTGCTGTTTTAGCCTCAAGATTAGAGGTGTTGCAAAAGAGTTACAAACACAAAAAAGAAGGAGCAGGGGCAATATAGACGACACAGGTTTGATAGGAAAGAAGAAGCAAACCACATCAGAGCACCCACCTATCACCCACTAACAGCAATTAACTGTGGTGTAGTGGTTAGGCTCTTTGCTGTTCCTCACAGAAAAGGTGAGTTTAATTCCCAAACAGGTATGTTTTTTCTTAATCGAGTATTCCCAACTGTCAGTTGAGATGCTGTGCCCCATTAAGACCTTGTTGGCCCCGATAAGTAGGGTTTAGCAGCAAATCTCCTAAATTACCTGACATGTGCCGAAGGAGCATAAAGCACAGACAGTAAGGCCCATATTTATTTTGATGGCAAACGTCTACCAGGTAAATGTAGGCTCACAGGAAAGGTGATAAAAAAGCTTTACTTACAGCAGTCACTGATACTGATACTTACTTTGGAAGTATTTCTTCTGCATAGTTTGTTTTTAGTTTGGGGTTTTTTTTGGGGGGGGGAGTGGGGTCAGATTTACTTTTGGTTATTCCAAGCACTAAACAATCATCTTAAGAGCACATACTTTCCTGTAACTCAAGTAAACAAGACACAAAATTGTCCGTCCTTTATCAAATGTCTTCTTACAGTAAAATCAAAACAAAAGTCTTCCTAGCTCTGCGCACTTTATACATTCTAAAATTCTAAATAAAAAAAATTCTTACCCATGATTGTCCCATAAGTATGGTCGTTATTAGGTCCGGTAGCATAACTACCAGAAGTGTGGGAAGTCAATCGCCAAGAGTACTGTTGTGTATTTGCTGCATCATTTGTGTAGTTACACATTTTGGAACCATCCTCAAAGTCACAGGAGTTTATCACAGATCCCGGGGAAGGCAAGCTAGTAACACCACTGGCCGTCGATGTGGCATCTACAAAAACAAACCAGTATGAAAATTATACAATGTCCCAACAAAATGCCTGCAGCTGTTGTTATGCAAGGTACAAACATGATCAAATTTATGATCAATCAGCCTAAAATTTTGGTAAAAAAGAAAACAGTATAAATTATTTAACACTTTGCAGTCACACAACAACCAGTACAAAATACCCCATCTGGTCACCCAGCCACAGACTTCTCGGGCCTGGCACAGAACTGCCTCAGGTGACCTGAATGGATAATCTTCAAGTGACCGCAAAGTGTTAAATCACACAAAGATGGGCGTGTTGTGAGAGATGTAATAGAAAAGATTTTATGGCTCCTCACTAAAGTGGCATAGTCCTTCAGAAAAAAAATATCAAATCAGGGGATTTGCCTCTTTGAAAAAAAAATCGTCTTGCGCTGAAACAAATACCGAACCCTTATAACATCAATAAAGCTGTGCATTCTCTATCAAGCATTCCATTCAGAATAACCCTAAAGAGGTATCTCTTTAGATACATAATAATAATCAATGAAAATAACATTAGTACAGTGCAAATTCCCGCTCAACAGCAAGCTCTGTGCACTTTGGAAACTGTATTATTACCCCAGGAGACCTGATAGCATTCTGAAGCAATCTCAACTTCCTGGATGTATACAGTGTAAGCTGCTATTCTATAGGCACTAAAACACTAAAATACTAACAAGACCTTTCACTGTCTACAGCTGGGTACCCATTCACACCTTGGTGAAGCAAGGAAACTTTGTGTAAAGTGTCTTTCCCAAGGACACAATGTAGGGCTGATTTTAGGCTCGAACCCCTAAACCCTCACCTCACAATTACAGTCCAGTATTCTAACCACAAGACTACCGATACCATTGATGATACTTACTAATTCAGAGTCATTGGTCTTGCTCTTCTGATTTCAGTTTAGTAAAGTAAAAGTTTTATGGCACTCGCAACTGCATAAGGTCATTCCTGAATTCAGCTTGGTATAATGTTTCAAAAAGAAGAAATAAAATGCCTGTAAAGCTCAAGTTTTCTTGCAACACAATAATGTCCCTCACAAAGCATGCCAAAGCAGGACACAGTTCACTTACCAGCACAATAGCCATCCACCAGCATGATATCGTCAATGGCAATGTCTCCAGTGTAGCTAGTACCTTTCTTCGCTTCAATTACAAGCTGAAAAAAGTAAAAAGCAACTCGTCAGTTTGAAATGAGATAAAACATTTTAAGTAGAACTTACCACATGTTTATCCTAACACCAGTCAGAGGCTGGGCATAGATGGTTATTTGTGTAAACCAAGCTCACAATGTCTAGCCAAGTTGAGACTCAAAGCCCCAAACCCGTTACCTCACGATTATGAGTCAAGTAGCCTGTGGAAGCGACCACTTCCCATTTTCTCCCTTGCTTTTTAAAAAATATTATTATGAAAGACAGTGTATGAGACATCCACTTGTCTAAGACGGCCACTTTTCTCCTCAACAGTGAGTGGGTTTTTTGGGGGGTTTTTGGGGGGGTGGTGGTTTGGTGAGTGTTTTATGGCATTCACAATTGCGTAAGGTCATATGAGCGCATGGGACACATTTAACATTTTCAGTTGGTAGGAAATTTTGATTTTTGCCTGAGTGGTGGCCGAAGCCTACTCTCATTGATCTTGGACCACCAAGGGATCATTAACGTGTGCAACTTGCACACGAAACCTCCGAGATTTTTCGCCCTTATTCGAGAAGGTTAGATGTAGATCTTACCTACCATAAGATTAGGGGTGTGGCTGAAAGACAGCAGTAAGAAGGAGCTAAAGGGTAACAATAGAAAGGCTGCAGAAAGAGTCTGAAATCCACAGGAGGGGGCAAAGGAGATGAGGGGTGGGGCAGAAATAGGAGACGAAAGCAGACAAGTGGTATCTACATATATCTTTTTTAAAATATAAATATATAATATACACATTTTATATTTTATATA
>NW_004797759.1:306900-310589 GCF_000002075.1 Aplysia californica | reverse complement strand
CACACACACACACACACACACACACATACACACACACACACATACACACACACAAAGAGGGAAAGAGACAAAGAGAGAAATTAACCAAATCTACTGAACTAACCAAAGAGAACATTTATACTCACTCTGTACGAGGACTGACGTGAGATGGAAAGAGAACCCTTAATCCATACGTTGCCCTGAGATCCTGATCTTGTCCACAAGGGAGAACCAATACTTGTGATATGGTATATGTATATGGACAAAGAGCCAATAGAACTTCCTTGCATATGATACCAAAATGTTAAGCACTGCAAAAGAAAAAAAAACACCACATAGTTTTAATGTTAGTAAGAGTATTACCACATTTGCAATGCAATAAGATCATAAAAGTGCCAAAGATTAGAGGTGTTACAAGAAAGTAACAAACACAAAAAAGGAGACGAGAACAGGATGATAGATGTTTGATAGGAAAGAAGACGCAAACCACACTAGAGCACTTGCCAACCATCCGCAAAATCCTTGGTAAAAGAACAAGAGTAGATAAGCCAGAGCTGTGTAAAAACACAACAGAATATTCTGAAAGTAACAGCTCAGTATGATAAGATACTCAAACAAAGAAAGCCAGTTTTTTTCGTTTTTTAAATTGTTTAAACGCCTGCAAACTTCATTTCCATGAAGTGCTAAAACACACCCAAAAATCTGAACACAAAATGCATGTATCACGGATTTATAGGGGCTGTACTTTAACTCCCAGCGTTTTATGCAGTACTATATCGCATAAATATATACGATGGCTGGTGATGTGGTATTTCGCCTATAAAATACATTTACTTTCTTAAAGAAAGATTTTGTAAGGTATTTTTATCAAATAAAAATGATCAAATAGACTAAAAAATATAAAATAGGTATTAAAATTAATGGTTTTATTATAAAACTCTCGCTCTGAAATTTCCAGTTTAAATAATAATAATAATAATAGATAGCATTTGTATAGCGCATATCCCCGCTCAACAGCAGGCTCTATGCGCTTTACACTATATTATTACCCCAGCAGACCATAGAACAATCCGAAACATTCTCAGCTTCCCGGGAAGCATACAGTGCGAGCAGCCGATTAAGCGCTCAAACACTAACAAACTGACAATATCTTTCGCTGTCTATAGCCGGGTACCCATTCTCACCTGGGTGAAGTGAGGAAAATTCGTGTAAAGTGCCTTTCCCAAGGACACAACGTCGGGCCCTTGATGGGATTCGAACCCACGACCTTACGGTTGCGAGTCCGAGAGCCTAACCACTAGGCCACCGACGCCACTAAGTTTCAAAAGCAATAACCGAGAATTTGTAGAATGCACAAGAACGGCCCTCGTTTCTTTATTTTTCAACAGAATGGAGTGTTTTTTAACACATTAAAAGCAAAATTGAATGTACTTTCTCATCAAATTAATGCAAACTCTAAATTGGAAAAAAAAAATTCTTCTTTGTGATTGTTGGGGCAGTCAGATTTCTGTTTTTGCATCTATTTTTAGTAAGACAAAAAACATATCACACCTCAAGAAAGCTTGACAAATATGAAATCTATTTCCTAGGTCTGAAAAAACATCTAATTCCCTTTCTATTGGTATATGATATAATGTCTGTCTGGAACAGATAGGTTATTGCAGGGGGCTCGAGAGCAAAAAGTCAATATTATATGAAATTTCTAAGATTCAAGGACAATAACTAGGAATTGTAGGATGAACTAAAATGGCTCTCATTTCTTTATTTTCCAAAAGAATGGTGTATCTTTGACATGTAATATGCAGACCTGAATGCACTTTTACATGAAATAATTGCTAGCCTAACCTCTAAATTCTCAAACAATTTTTTTCCCCTTTTTTTGTGACTATTGGAAAAGTGTGATTTCTGTTTTTGTTTGTATTTTTTAGAAACAAGATAAAAAGGTCCCACTTCAAGACAGCTTGACAAAATTGAAATCTACAGGCTAGGTCTGAAAGTCTTTCTAATTCCCTTTCCAAATATAATAATATGTCTATCTGGAGTATATAGATTATTGCATGAGGCTTGAGGGTATGAGGACCCCTTAAACATAAATGAAAAGCCAAAACAGGCAAAACTGCTGGGAGGTAAGGCCACACTCTACTTCTTAGCTCCAAAATCTACAATTAAGTTATTTTTACTTGTTTTTTCTCCTTTTCTCAAAGTATTCCATTAAAGGGTTAAAAATATTCAGTTTTGAGAATCATTGTCAGTTAAGTAGTCACAGAAGTGGCAAATTAGAGTGAAACCGGTTTATCTGAAGGACTATTTTCAAAAGCTAAAAACTCAAAAGCTATCCCTACTATCTGTGAACTAAAAACATATTTGTAATCTGCATACAAATCTTATTAAATTGAAATTAGCTTTTCTTGAAATTGTAAATACTTATCATCTTATTACTTTTTGAAGACTTGCATATTAGCAAATGACGAAAATAGTTAAAACAGCAAAGTAATAAAAAATATTTAAAATATTTATATTCTTTTAATCAGAAAAAGCTAGCATAATTTTATTTGGATTGCAAGGTGCACCTACCCTCAAAATTTCATGTATTTATCTTGAATCATTTTTGAGTTTTTAGCTTTAAAGGCCAAGAAATGAACATTTTGAGGAAAGGAGCAAAAACAGCTCAATATTGCTTTAAAGCATAGTATTGGCTCACAATGACATGAACTTTATGGAGCTATGTCTTTGAAATAGACCTTTGGGAATACTTCCATTCGATTCAGCCCATCATTTTCAGGGGAAGTTTCTCAAAACCCCTAAAACATTGTTTGGACCCAAACTGAACCCCCAAAAACCTGTGTGCGGCCTAAATTAACTCCTTCACTACCACAAGCCGTGTTTCAAGACTCGTGTTACCCCTAGCGCTGGACCGCGCGCCATGTTTCACGGCTCTCCACTTCCCGCTTCAAAACCAGACATGCTTTTGTAATAATCAAATCTGAAATCTCAGGCTGCAGAACGATCGTTTTTAGCAACATGTGGACATAGGTCATTATTTACACTTTATTTCCCTATATGATATATGTGGCTAAAATTTAAAATTGAACTTTAAAATCTGTAATTTGTCCGACAGTAGTCAGAATCAGAAAGTAGGTCACAGATAGGGCCCGGTCACAGTGAGGAAAACCCCCCTGTAGTGAAAGAGTTAAAGGAATAATTGTGCTCTAGTCAACCTAAGTGGAGTTAATCTACATGTAATCAAACAAAACATCAAGTTAAGACGTAACTTTTTCTAAATGGTTTTGTTTGGCCGCAGTGACTTTAAAATTTCTATCCGTGAATGACGCAGGCTGTAAAAATGATGATGATGAGCAGTTGCCACAAAAATTAAGTATGAATCCCAATTTAACTCTGTTGTTGTTTAGCTTTACTTAGACTTTTGAAGCACTTGATTATAATAATTAAGTTCACTTGTACAGCACCCACTCCCTAATGCTTCTAGGCGCTTCACAAATAAAAAAAACCCAAAAAAACATCAGCTTACACAAGGACACATTTCATGCAAACTAGCCCATACAGACAACAACAGTTCTTTCAAATACATATATATACACCCACAATCTGACAAAAGAACAATCAGTGGCGGTTCGTGGTTTATAGAACTGACCGGCCGTCATTCACATCGACTCTTTCTCATTCCCCCCACCCCCTTCCTTCACAACACA
>NW_004797759.1:303193-305970 GCF_000002075.1 Aplysia californica | reverse complement strand
TTCTATTCCTTCTGTAGACTGTCGATGGATTTGCCCAGCGGACTGACGTCATCGCTGAGCGAGCCGTGTACGGTTTGTCCTCAGACGAAGTTCCGCGACGTGACAGGAGACGATTTAACTGTAACAGTTGTGAGCCGGCGTGATAAACAAACGCGACAAAACAGCTGTGAATCACTTGTCTATTTGAACGCCTTCAAATAGGCAAGGCGCTTTTTGACTGTTGATACATGCTTGTTTGGATTTAATTAAAACTGAATGAAAATCATCATCTGCAATAAATCTCTTGTCAACTGTCCAGTTGACAAAAATTTGACCGGCACCGCCGGTCTTGTCCAGTTAACAAACCGCCCCTGAGAACAATCACTGTGGCAGCTGATCACACTTGTCATTGAAAGAAAAATCAAACTGCAGTCAAGCACAGATAACACAAACACAGAATACTCGAAATCACGAATAACTCGTACAATTCACTATTTCCTGACTGATTCTCTTGAATTTTTTGTAACTCATAATATGCCACAATAACAACATGCAACAACTTCAACAAACATATTTTCTATGTTGAAGAAAAAAACAAAAAGAAGGTTAGTTCATTTCTTGACATAAAGAGAAGGATGAAGGATCAAAGACATTCATGCTTTTGCTGATCCTTGGAAATTAATCAAACAACTCAAAGACAAAAAAAGTTTACTTCACTTTCTCCCATAGAAAAAAAAATGAAAAACAAAAAACATTTGTACCTCTACCGAAGCACGGGGTTGAATTGTGCCACTAACAATCCTTGCTGCATCGCCAAACTGACCAGTTGATGATTCCAAATAAAGGTAATAGCCATCTGAAAAATAGTATTTGACACGATGAATACCCCCGAAACCAAATCACCATCGCAATAAAGAAATCATTTTGTATTTTTACTTTTTTACTTACACATGACAAAAGGAAACAGGAAAGGTAAGTATCTCAAAAACACATTGTTTTAGCTACTAGAGGGCACCCATATAGCTAAGGACAAAGGCAGTGTTATCGGGAGGGGAGGGGGGGGTGTTCCTATAAATTAGATACTGTATTTTATGAGACACAACATAGTGCAATCAGGCGCTCGTCAATTTTTGAACATGTAGAGTTATTGATACCAACTTAAAGCTTGTTCATATGACTTGATTTTAAAGAAAAAACACCCATCTATCTTGAACAAAGGTAGAGATATTTTCCACGGAAGAAGGTTGGAGTGGCCTGGTTTCAGAAGTAAAATTAGCTATAAAAAATAGTCGCCAAAGGGTGATGACTGCCATAGCTTGAGGGTTCTTGGAAACTGAAATGTATATTTGTTATGCTTTTCAATCAATGCTTTTCAGTAAAATCCACACAGAAATGGGTTTTTTAATGGACATTAAAGGTGTTTAGACCAAAAAAACAATAATTTGATAAACCTTGTCAGCCAAGCACAAAAATGTCGGTTTCTCTGATTTCATTATTTTGACGAGCACCAGATTCCACCACAGTGCGACACATATTTGTAAGCACTGATCTGAAAAAAAGCTGATATCAATTACAGCCAACTGGCTACGAATGATCTTTAGAAATGTTTTGTTATATTGGAATAAATCAAAACAAAAAAATATGCCATAACTCCTTATTACCTCACCAAAACTGTTCATTTATAATTTGTAAAAAAGATCAACAGTTCAGAAAGGCTCAGAACTCTATAGCCAAATATAAAAAGGCATGAAAATCCTTGATGTTGTTGAGAATGATGATGATGATGATGGTGATACGGTGATGGTGATGGTGATGGTGATGGTGATGGTGATGATGGTACTTCTACTTCAACTACAACTACTACTGCTACTGCTACTACAACTGCTGCTGTTGCTGCTAATACTTCTACTACTAATTATTCTTACAATAATGATAATTCTTATTATTATAATGATATGATGTTACATGTACATAATATTATATTGATACTATAACTAACTATAGCTTTTCTTCTTTTTTTTGGGGGGGGGTCTTTCTGCTATATTTTTGTCACACGCACCATTGCTCATCATGCTACGAGAGAACATATAGTTTGTTTCCATAGTGTTGTTACTGTTTTTTAACCTGTTCCTGAAGAAACCCATAAGGGCAAGACATTGAATATATTTCAAAATGTCATAAAACTTCAAATATTCAAAAGTTAATCAACTTTTGGTGTGGGGGGGGGGGGTGTTCTTATCGTACTTACAACAATGATGATGATGATGATGATGCGCGCGCTTTTGTTGCTATAGCTTGTAGTCATTACATCTTAGCCTACATTATTTTTTGTATCGTGTTCTTGATGAAGCCCTTTACAGGGCGAAACGTTGAACCTGTATTAAATCTGAAAAAACTACAAAGTGTCAACCCCTTTTTTATTCCCTGCTACTAACAATGATGATGATGATGATGATGATGATGATGATGATGATGATGATGATGATGATGATAATCGGTGATGAAGATAAAATGTAATTCCTCCTTTCATCTATTTTTCCCTTTTTAGAGGCTTAGTATGTTTTGCATATTATGCACATTAGGTATTCCACCATGAATACTCATCCCCAGAGAGAGAGAGAGAGAGAGAGAGAGAGAGAGAGAGAGAGAGAGAGAGAGAGAGAGAGAGAGAGAGAGAGAGAGAGTAGAAGAATTGGTGCAACAAACAGAATGTGATTATGATCATCCATGAATTAGATTTGTTCCCTTACCAGACGGGACGGCCACAACATAGGCCCGGGGGTGGGGGGTGGGGGGTG
>NW_004797759.1:301932-303093 GCF_000002075.1 Aplysia californica | reverse complement strand
AGACAGACAGACAGACAGACAGACAGACAGACAGACAGACAGACAGACAGACAGACAGACAGACAGACAGACAGAGATGACAAGAAAGAGATGACTCCAAAAGATAATCATAAGCAGACAGAATAGGCGCACATCATGGGCTTCCATTTAACCCTCGAAATTGCAAGTTAAGAGGTTTCTCCTCATACTTCTTGTTTAACCCTATCCGTACATTGTGTTTTACTATCGTATCCATACGATGTGAGGAACTCTGAGCCACCACTTTCCAAAGAGGAAATTTACTCCTTAATCCGATCCGAAGGCTTTGCATAGCAGTCTGTCAAAATGATTTTTTGAGAAAATTAATACTGAAAGTTTCAAAGAGATCTTCGTACTAGAAGTATTCTAAAATGGGAAGAATGACCCCAGGGCGTACGGATAGGGTTTTTTAATGAATAGAAAGTTTATATAGTAAACATATTGTCATGATATTTGATACTTATACTCGAATATTGTGAAGATGTTTGATACGAAAATAAACACTTCCCTTCCCTATGAAATCAATATGGCTGAATGTTTACTATCGTCTTGTGCTCGTCTAACTTAGATCAAATATCAAGAATACATAACATCAAAACACATATTATTTTCCTTACTTCTGCCTGTGTGATCACTTGAAGGACCGGTTCCATAACTATTAGTTGTACCCTGGTGTCGAATCCAGTCCTTATTATCAGTTGTGAGCTGTGTCCAACCACAGAGCCCCCCGTCAAAGTTACAGGTGACAGTATCTGTGTCAAAAAAAGAGCAAATTATACTGAAAAGTTCTGCCTGTTTGTTTGAGTAAAGAGGAGCACATCGTGATGCGCAACAATGGTCATTTAAAGCTGGGGAAAAGTTAAACAAACAGACACCATTCCCAACTACACCTGACTAAAAATCAATTTCACAAAGTCTTTAAGCCCCTCTCTGTATGTTTGAGTAATGAGAAATACTCCGACATAATAACAACAACAGTCATTAAGTGATTAGAAAAAAAGTGAAACAGACAGGAGCAATAGAGGGAAAGAACAAAAGTCGAACCAACCAGTGACACTCTTCAGCCAATTGTTCTAAGTGTTCTACAGAAGGCTTGCTAATTTAGAACTGAAACTAAGATGAGGTGGGGGTTGGGGGAGGGGG
>NW_004797759.1:300343-301832 GCF_000002075.1 Aplysia californica | reverse complement strand
AGGGGGGGTTGGGGGGGGGAGTAGAGAGCTCAAGGAGTTAAATCATCAGTGGTAGACTTACTTGGGTTTGATGGTGGTCCAGTGCTAGCTGTTGAAGCTGTAGTTAAGGTGGTCGATTTTTGTGAGTTGGGTCCAGCAGAAGATGGGGAAACTTCAGACAAAAAAAAGGTGTACAGTTTATTCACTTGTAGCGCAATGTTTGAAGAATAACATGCACGCTCATATGACCTATGAAGCTGTGAGCGCCGTAAAACTCTAACTAAATTAGTTTTAAGTTTTAAAGAGCACATTCAAATAACTGTCAGTTTGCTTTTCACATAAAAAAAAAGCTGGAAGATAAAAGATTACTAGCAATACAATGCAGTCTAAAGCAAATCATTTATTCTTTCCTATGTACTCATTACAACAAACATTTTCCAGCACCCATTGGTTTTATTAACCATTTATTAAGCACATTTATCAAGGGAAATCTTACAAAATAGACCCATGCTGCACAAACATTGGCATCTTTTTTTTATTTTGTATGGGGTTTTACGGCACTCGCAACTGCGTAAGGTCATATGAGCGCACGAAACACAAATATTGGCATCTAATACTTTTAGAATTGATAAAACTGCTCTAAGACATGAGTGTTCAGGGCAACTCATTATGTTCAGTCATACAAAAAGCAATCTCATAAAACAAAAAAGATTAACGACCATACCAATACTTTTATACAACACAATAGGTGAAATGGTGAAATGATATGGGTTTAACGCCTTTTTCAAAACTATTAGGTTATTAAAGAGGAGGGCAACACAATAGGAAGGCTAGCAACATTAATTAACCTCTTGAAAAAAAAAGGGGGGGGGGGTTTCTTATATTCCTTACTTGAACACGTGAGTGACACCACTTCTAGATCATCCAGTGCAATATCTCCTTTATTTCCTTTACCAGTCTTGGCCTCTATGATGATCTGTGAACAATGGAAAAAATATGCTGGTCACATCGGCAGAATGAAGGTTAACAACAGATAAACAAAAAAATTTCCGGAATAGAGACCAAGAAAAGGAAAAAGATCTCGAGGTAGACCAAAAAGAAGATGGCTGGACAACATCATCAAAGAGCAACCTGGACAAGGAAAAAAGCTGATAAAACAGAGTGGAGGTAAATGTTGGAGGGCTACATCCTGCAATGGACGGAACAAGCCTAGAAAGAAAGAAAGAAAATGGATACAGGAAGAAAGCAAAAACTCTAGACTGTCTTTTTTTCTTTTCTATAGCTGAATATTAACTTGTAGGAGCTTGGTGGGTGCACTATTGAGATTTGCTCCTTTTTCCTATCAAACATCTATCGTCTTTACGTCTCCTCCTTCTTTTCCTTGTAATTTACTCTTTAGTAACACCTCTTATCTTCAACCCTTATGACCTATTTGCATTTCAAGTGCGTAAAAATCAAACTAAAACTGAATGTTAACTCACCCATAAACAGACTTCTTAACCCCCCCCCT
>NW_004797759.1:291401-299739 GCF_000002075.1 Aplysia californica | reverse complement strand
TTATTATTACTATTATTATTTTACACACTAACAGAGTGGAAAATGAGCTGCTGGTCTAAATATTCAAAGAGGCAGAACTCAAAACACACACAAATGAACTGACCTGGTATGTGTTGCCGGTACCGGAAGTCCCTGGGATGGGAAAGCTGCCCAGTTTCCAGCCAGTCCCTTGGTCTCCAGAAAGAGTCCACACGAGAGAGGACGCCGAACCATTCTTGAGGTAAACATTAAGGCTTCCCACATCTGTGCCATGCATGTTATAGCGAAAATTGAAACAATTTGAAACACCAGTTGCTGGAATCAACGTACTGATCAGTCGAGAAGAGTCTCCAGGCTTTCTGGGAGGATCGGAATCCGTGAATATGTAGTGACCTGAGGAATTAGGGACAATATGCACTCATTTAACACAATCTGCTAAAAAAATATATAATTAAAGTCTACTGTATGTGCTCTGTTCACAGAAGAAGAAAAAAATACTGGAATATTCACAAATGAGCTTTACTTCCAAAGTACATTCAACTTTCTGAAAATGTATAGGTTTATGGCTTCTTCTTGCTTATTTGTTTATTCTCAAGCATTTTCCAACATGATGTGGCGAAATCATATACAGTCAAACCTGCTCTTAATGGCCGCCAGTATAAGACAATCACCTTCCTATTTACCCCCTTGCATATTTTTTTACATTATTATGTCACCGAGTAAAATTTACGTCCACTTTTCACCACGACTATGGATAACCATCTCAGACAGTTTCGATTAAAATTTCCCCTGCCGCCACAGGCTATTTGTTAGCAAAGCTTGATGGGTTAATGGCTGAAGATTTTTCTTTCTATTCATCTCCTGCTGCTTCTAATGCACACAGATTTTAGTGACTGTTACCTCCACCAACAATTATCCTTCCTCTATTCATGAATCATTGTTTGTGTTCCAACTTTGGATTCAAAACTGCTACATCATATACGTTGTTGTTGTTTTCAAATTCCTTTAGCTGCGAGCATTTCGCTCTTGGCAGCGAAATGTATATAGTTGTTCCTTTGCCCTCAATCTGGTTAGCCCTGCCTACCAAACTAAAACAAACCGATTGTGCCAATGAGTACTAGGTATTGCTGTCGGTTAGGCAATTTTTATCTTGGGGGGGGGGCTCAACATTTCTCCTGTCCCTTCAGAAACATATTTCTGTGTGGATTTTACTGAAAAATGTTGATCAAAGGCACGAAAAATATTTGGCAGCCATTTTCTCACTAATCTTACCTCTGGTACTAGGCAACCCCACCTCTTTCAATCGCAAATATCGAGATTTCTTTTCAAGATACATTGGTATTTATTAATTTCATCGGAAGAGAGACAAATGAACAAACTTAAAGACAATACCAAGAACTCTATAAGCCCAAAATTTGAGGAGCTTCTGATTCCACCATGATTTGATTCGTATAATCTATGTCTTTTGGGTGATACAGAAAAAAACGAGAAAATAAAGTCTCATGTTGCTAGGACAAAATCCAACTCTTTAAGTACACGCAAAAAGGGAAACTCACTAGTAATTTCCTTTTTCTAACCATAGTTACTCACCATGACTTACAATAATAGCCATGTCTATACTTATAAAAAGACAAAGAAAAAGAAGTAAGAAAGATATCTCAGCCGTGTATGACAGGATTATTAAGCAAAGGTTATCTTAAAAGAAAATCAGAAAGGCATTTGGAATTTCTGAAAAATATACCCTTTTCCCAGGATGCACTCAATTCCGACTTGTCTCACCTACAAGGAGATTTTGCAAGTATGTCTTTCAAAAATATGTACGTACCACTGCTATTAGAAAATGTGAAATCTGAAGAAGGCCCTGTTCCATAAGTCCCTGTGCTACCCTGTCTGACAATCCAGTCAAACTGATCAGCAGGGTCATTTGAATACAGGCAAAAGTCGTTGTTCTCGAAGTCGCAAAAACCTGCAATAATAAAGGAATACTTCAATGATTGTGATATTCCAATCGAAAGAAAGAGCTGTGGAGCTGACCTACCATAGAAAACTGCATCTCCCCTCGACGCTTAACAGCAACAGAGGATGAAAAAGTAAAAGTGAGTCTATGTAATTGACAAGAATAAAGAGTCACTACACTAGATGATTTTTCAAACCAAAATGTAGATGGAGCCTGCATTAATGTTAATTTGAAGAATAAAAAACAAATTTTTTAAAACAAAGAGCTTGCTTAAAAGCAATGATTATTTTTCTGCAATAGTATTAAAAATGCAGGGAGTCATACCGATACGAGCATCTCTGTCTTAGAAACCTATTGCAAAGACAAATATTTCAAACCTAATTATCATTTCATGTAGCAAATTGTCAAATTAAATGCAAATTGTTCCTGATGAACAATACTAAACTTACCAATTGCTCTGCATTGTCCTGGTCTGATGGAAACATCATCTATTGCTACAACACTTGTTCCGAAGGGTGCTATCTGAGCCGTGAAAGAAGCCTGTCCCAAATATAGCACCCCAAAAAATACATCATTCTCTGATAGAGCACACAAACCTATATGATTTCAAAATTGAGCTTAACAATGCAAAGCATTCTCACATAAAGCACAAAAGTGTACACCAGTCCTGAACAGGCACAAAAAGCATAATATATTCCCAAAAAGAATTACAAAGATGCATATCATTTTGAAATAGAGCACTAAACATACACAAAAGTGAACATCATTCCAAAAAGAGCAAGTAATTTCCAAACAGAAATCAGCTCATTTGCATTTAATTAATTGCTAAGATATTCACTCAAAATAGAATCAGTATAATTACAGGAGACTTACATCCCCCTATTCTCACTGCTCTTTTTTCATTTTCACAAGAAATGTTTTAAATGATAATATTAAATAGCAATTATATAAACCTCCTTCCCTTTAAGAAAAAAGCTCTGAGAGCTGTACAATCATTTACAGCAGACAATTGACAGACACAAAAAGAGCAAACAAACAAAAAAAATCAAGCAAGAAAAGTTTGAAATAAATGAGAATGATCTGGTTTCCTAAAGCTCTTTTAAAAATTTCAGTATCTTTCATACATTTAATGACGTATTTTATATATAGAAGTGTGTTGATGATTGCAGATAACAATAATAATAATTGCATTTACATAACGCATATCCATGCTCTACAGCTTGTTCTACGTGCTTTACAACCCGTATTACCCCAGCAGACCCTAGAACACTCAGAAACATTCTTCGCTTTCCTGGAAACATACAGAGCAAGCTGCAAGCTGCAGATTGCACGCACTCAAACACTAACAAAACTGACAAGATCTTTCTTTGTCTACATCCGAGTAGGTATTTGTACCTGGGTGAAGTGAGGAAAATTTGTCGTGTAAAGAGCCTTTTCTACAGACACAGTGTAGGGTCCCTGACAAGATCCGAACACATGACATTCTTATTGCATGTCCAAGATCCTAACCACTAGGCCACTAACGCCACAATATTCTATTATTTTTTTAAATTAAAGTAGCAGTGATGCCTACCAAAGAACAAGCAAAATGACAAACCTGAATTTGTCCACTTCCTGTCGGAATATTCACTTGACCAATCATCCACGTATTGACTGGTGATCGCCCTGACCAAGACACCCCTGTTGATGATGGACTTCCAACAACTACGCTTAGACTTCCGGTAGATCCAGGTATGGTATACCAAAACTGCAAGCAACGTTGACTGCTCGATCGAGGAAAACTGGGGCTAACAAGTTTCGCTCTCTGGGCCCTACCTCTGGTTCCAGAGACGCGAGCCACAAGAAAGTGCCCTGGCAAAATTTATTTAAACATGTTGTTAAAATAAACGAAAAGATTGTTAAATTGTCACTCTATTTCATTCAAAATAAAGATTTTGAAGCAAAGTTTGAGTCTAATTTTGCTTACATTTGCTTTTCTTCACCATCTGGTACCACAATAATTTTTAAGTTACTACATGAGTATAGTACACTTTGAAATCTGCGATTCATTAACAAAAGGCAACTCAAGATTGTGTATCTGAGTTCAAGCCCTACGGCTTGAATAGAGAAATAAATTCCGCTACCTAAGAGTTGAAGACACTTTGTTCTTGTCAGTCCACTACCTAACCAGACGCAAAGGAAGTGTCAGTCAAAAAAGTAAAATTTAAAAAACAAACAACAACAACAAAGAAATGAGACGGAAGAATAACATAAAGACAAGTGTTTTACTGACCTACCATTGGTGGTTTGAGTCATGTGGTCAGTACCGTGGGGGGGAGACAAGTTTTTTGTCTGTTACTTACCATTTGTGGTTTGAGTAGTGGGATCAGTACTGTTACTTTCCACTGACGGAGTAGTGTGAGTCCCGCTCATAACTAACTGTGCCTGATCTCCAACAGGGAACTGCTGCTTTTTCTTTCCTAATCCTTACTATTGTAATTTTCCTCTACTTCTTTTGTACGTTTGTCACACTCTTGTGACCTGCTATTTTCGGGGTGCCTTGATAGTTAAAGCACACTTTGTGCTGTTGAAGCTAGAGAGGTGAGCAGAGTAAGTCTGATTTCCCTGTAAAGACTTTTCTGTTGACACCCACCCTTTGACGCTCATATGACCTTATGCAGTTGTGAGCGGTGTAAAGCCCTCTACTAAAACTAAGAGTAGTGTGATCAGTGACAGGAAAAGACAAATGTTTCACTATGACTTACCACTGGCGGTTTGAGTCGTGTGGTCAGTGGCAGGAAAAGAGCCAGCCCTCCAGGTCCAGTTGAAGTTACCCGCAGAGTCAAATTTGTATCCACAAATACTAGAAGTCTCAAAATCACAAGCGATTGAAGATGATCCAGCTGAAGAAAAAGTGCAGTGTGAGGAAAGTTCAGCATTTACAAGAAAATACTTAAGATGACTCTGCATAGCTGTCTGGAAACAGTTAATTTCCAAAATCTCAGAAATGCATTCTAGCACACATACAATGTGTATGTGTGTGCCCGTGCCTGTTCATTATGAACATTCACATAGCCACACTCATAGCAATCATGTTTTTAAATCTCGAATTTTTTCTGATGCATGCATTTCTTTGTATTTAAAACATGTGCAGTGTGTAAAAGAAAATTCTTACATAATGAAAAAATTACTGTATCCCATCAATTTTGCTCTCTGCATGCCAAACTATATTTTCATTTAATCTGGCATTCTTTGAGAAACAGAGCCATTTCATACAAACAAATTTAGAAAAGTTATACCTCGTACCCTTTATCTACTCTTTCTCGGGTATACTGATGCACTAAATTTGTAGAGGCAGTTCCCTGTGATTAGTGGTAACTGACATTGTATCATTACTTTCTTTACTATTTTCATGCACTCCATTTGCCATGATTTCACCTTTCCATGACTATAATTATAATGGGTTGTTTTTTTTAGCCATACTTACTACAAAAGGTGAGACAACTAAACTAACCAGATTGATCTTCTACAAAATAATCCAACTTGAGTTCAACTAATGTCTCTTAAATGGAAAATCAAGGTAGGCTGGGGGGGGTGAGGGGACAAAAGTTGATAAATAGCTTCCCTGACCCTTAATAATAATAATAATAATAATAATAATAATAATAATAATAATAATGGATTGCATTCATAGTGCATATCCACTTATACAATGCTCTATGCACTAAACATGAAACATATCATGGATTTACACATCAATTTTATAGGCACGTAGTATTACATATGCGTGCACACACATACTCATGCACTCACGCACCTTCACACACTTACATACTCACAGACGAACATACGCACATACAAACTCATGATGGTCTACAGCTTGGATGGATTCTGTGTAATCGAAATATGATTAAAACATTTCTTTTGATACTTTGTTATGTTTCATACTTAAATAGTCACAGTCTATAACTTTACTCTTAGTCTTAGACACATAACATTCATCCAATACATCCCATCTAGAGGACAATTATGGAAACATAAATTATTTTCTTCTACTGAAACTATTACATCAAGAATTAAATATGAACATTTTCTCTTTTTATACTGAATCTCACCTGCTTGACAAGGACCAGAATTTTTAAATACAATATCATCAATGGCAATGTCTCCTTTGATTCCAGTCCCTCTCACTGCTTCTATTTTTATCTGGAAATGAAACAAATTTTAAAATCTCACATCTATGGGAAAAAACCTGTGATTTTTTTCTCAAAAAAACACCAAAAATTTATTGTGACATAAATTTGAAAAATAAGAGAAAGGACTTTTCAAATACACAACATCAAGAAGATTACATCTGTCAAAAAAATATAACAAAGAGTAAAATTAACTCAATTTGGTACAGCACCATAGCACATCATAGTGTAAGTAATGTATGGTTTTATTTCCAAAGTATTTTTATTATAATATCAATTTACCACTTTCGCAATGCACCCCACAGGGCGAAATATTGAACTTAGATATTTTTTACAGTGCAATGAATATTGAAATACTCAGGTCTCTACCAATTTTTAGCTTTTTATATTATCGTGCTTACAATTTGATGATGATAATGATGATGATGATGATGATGGTTTTGCTTCCTTAATGGGCCTGGTGGACTCCACGATGAAATCTTCTAGCTAGAGCGAGGCTCTTTTTTGGCTCCATTGTCAATATACTTAGAGGCACCTCCACTCGTCGTAGCCACTCTCTCTCGAATTGCCATTGTTCCTGGACATTCAAACTTATGTTTGACATCCTCCATTTCATGGCTGCATCTTCGGCAACATGGCCTGAACTCTTCATTTAAAAAGTTCTTATACCATCTCAAGCTCCCATGATGGTCCGACCGCAGTCTCACTAGCTCAACTTGGTCCCAGCGACATGTGATACTTTGTTCCTGCTTATTGGAGTACCCAGAATACACATCTTCGAGATGATGATGATGAAGATGATGATTGATAATGCTGTCCCCGTGGTTTTATGCACCCCCCATAATTTAGCAAAATTTGATCATTTTTTACTTAATTTCTGATTATTTTCCTTTATCATTCTTTGTTAAAATTAACAGATTCGTATAATTTCATATTTTTTGGCTCAGTTTGCAAAATTTTCAGAATTTTTCTTGCTTAAAATAACAGGGACAGGTAATGGTGGGGGTGCTGAGGATTTGTACTTTTCTAAATAATGATGATGGTTTTTTTTGTTTCCTTAATGGGCCTGGCAGACTCCACAAGAAATCTTCGAGCGAGAGTGAGGCTCTTTTTCGGCTCCATTGTCAATATACTTAGAGGCACCTCCACTCGTCCAAATAACTCCATTCGCATCGATGATGATGATGATCATCATCATCATCATCATCATCTACATCATCATTGGTAATGGTGGTGATGCTGAGGATTTGTACTTTCTTAAACGATGACGATGATGATGATGATGATGATGATGATGATGATGATGATGATGATGATGATGATGATGATGTTTATGATGATGATGATGATGATGATGATGATGGCAAAAACGTAAACGCCTAAGAAATATTTTTCTCCACCTCCTTTCAAAAATTTTAATTGTGCATTATAATGTCCATCTTTAATCATCGTCTCACTACACTTGTTTGGGCTTTAGAAAGGCCCCCTAAAGATACAGAGAAAAAGAGAAACTTACAGAAAAACTGGAACCGGCAGACACATCCACGCTGGCCTGCTTCCAAATATTGTTCTGGTTCCCGTTACGATTCCATATAATCTTGTTTGTAGGACTAGGTCAAAGAAACATCAACTTCAAATTACAATCAACAGAGTTGTTGAGATCACAAAAAAGGGGATTAATGGTACTATAACACGAATGCTTTAGATTTCTTTGACCCTTTTCATCACATTTACTCAATAAGCTGTAATGGTGGCATAATACGTGTGTGTGTGTGTGTGTGTGTGTGTGTGTGTTTGTGTGTGTGTGAGTCAGCATGGTGAAATCAGGTGCTCTTCAAAATATTGAAAGTCAAGAAACTGGCATTTTTGGGGGCAGGTTAGGGGATTTTTATCTGATTTTTTTTCTCAGCTAAACACCTTTCATGCCCATTAAAGAACACATTTCTGTTTGTAATTTACTGAAATACGTTGATTAAAGGCATAAAAGATGTAAAATTTCAGTTTCCACGGTCTCTCAAGCTTAGGAAATAACTCAACTATGGTGGCCATTTTCGCCCTAATTTTACCTCTGAACCAGGCTGCCCAAACCTCCTTCAGTCACCAATATCTTGACTAGTACCCAAGATAAAGGAATATTTTTTTTCATCAGAAGAAAGGCAAATGGACTGGCTTTAAGATGATACCTATAACCCCACATGCTGACAAGCGCCTGATTCCACACACACACACA